>NW_006796981.1:1195258-1238478 GCF_000442215.2 Lipotes vexillifer | reverse complement strand
GAAAGAGTGAAGGGAGAGTCTGGCCTGGGATGTAGTTGAGCTCAAAGAGTCATTTTCTAAACAAAATGGAAACTAATGCTATGGCTTCTGCCAAGAAAACTGATGAAAAGTGTTTCAAAATAAATGTCTAAAGAATACTTTTTAGAAATAAAGATGTTACTGTCTGTCTCCTTGGGAATGAAAAGCTCTTATCTAAAAAAGTACATTTGTAAGAAACAAACTCAAACAACCACATATCACGATAAAGCAACTTAAAAGGACAATACTAGAAAGAAAAACCAAAGGTTCATCTGCACATGGAATCGTTCATCGAACGTATAACCCTAAGGACTTCGCTGCACTGCTATACCTCAATTAAAAAGCTTAAATAATTAGTACTAGCACTTTACACATTTCTAATCAGAAATTCTGAAAAGAAAAAAGCACTGGTTTCAAGAATACAAAATAAAGTTGTGATGAGGGGGGCTCTGGGAGGCAAGAATGAGACTACAGGGTGAAGGGTGGGTTCTGTGAGAAGACAGGAGAGAAGAACTCAAAACCTGGGGAAAGAACCCCAGGACAGGGGGTGGGGTGGGGGCCTGGAGAGAGGGGCGGAGCACCTGAGGGCCAAGAATGGGAAAAGGACTCTGGAAAGAGTGAGATGCTTAAGATGGAGGGCCAGTATGAAATCACGGAGGGGAGTTCTGTAGGAAGACAGAAGGAGTGAGGGAGATCTCGAGGGCGAAGGATGGGATCCTGCGGGCAAAGGCCTCTGTGGGAAGATCCGAGAGGAGATAACGAGGGACAGGATTGGGAATCCAGAATGGATTGGAAATCCAAGAATGGAACCCTGGAGGGAGAGGGTGTCTAGAAGATGGGGGCGGAGAACCCCTAAGGCCTGCGACCCGACTTACTTTCTCCGCTGGACTTGCACTGCTTTAAACACATCTTCCCGTTTCAGCACCACGAAGTCGCCGTCGCGGATGCGGTGGTCCCCGGGATGCGGTGGCCGTGGGCCCGGTTGCTCCTCAGAGGCCTCCATGACGCTCAGCCGGTCTCCGAGCTCAGCAGCGTCTCTCCAGTTCCCTGCGCTCTGCCCCTGGCCCTGGGTTGTAGCCGCTGGCAGCCTCACCTCCCACAAACCAACAGAACTCAAAGCCCTCCGACCGGCACCGCCCCCACGTGCTGCGCGCCGCTTCCGCTTTCCGGTAAGAACCTCAGAACGGCTTCCGGAAGCCTCAAGGCTTCCGTCAGGCCGACCTCTTTGATTGGCTGCCCTCCGTCACGCCCCTCCGGTCTCGCCGCAGCTTCGGGCGGAAGTTGCGTCACAGAAGCGCCAAAAAAGAACTTGGAAAACTGAGATTTGGTTAGCCGTGCTGTTGCGGCGCTGTGCTCTAGACATTTTCCGGCTCCGCTGTGCGGCCTCGGTGGAGAAGCTGAGGTCCCCAAGCCGCTGCTGCAGACAAGCCTCGATCCCGCGCGGGGACGTCGGGAGAGCTGAGGGTGAAGAGTCTGCGGGGCTTGGGCAGGGACACCTGAGGAGCTCGGACCGCGGAGTTTCCTCTCCTTCCCCCCGAGAGGAAGAAGGGAGAACCAGCCCAGCCATGAACTAAGAGAGTTTTGGGACCTCCATCTTTTGCAAGTAAGAACTTAGTCTTGAGGAGACGTAAATGAAGTGAGGTATTTAACCAAGCATAGAAGCCCGACGGGTGGCTTTTACCCATTCTCCAGTCCTACCTCTTGCATTTATGTTGGAATTTTTACTAGTTGTACTCACCATATTACCTCGTTTGAAAAGGATACGGCACGTAGCATTGTCGAAGGAGCACTTCAGCTTGGGAATGTGGAGATGAAGTTTGAGCTCAGTACTGTCAACAGACAACTTTGATCTTGATCAGTTCGCTTAATTTCTCTGGTCTTCAGTTTCTTAACGTATGGTGTGGTCTAGATGATTATCAAAGCCCTGTTAGTGCCCATAACATGAACTTATTAACTTATTTACTAATTTAAATCGCTTTAAATAAAGATGCGGATACGCTGTCTTGTAATGAATTGCACTACAGTCTATGGATATATTCTTATTTATTTTTATTCTTAGGATATGAACTGTTTTATTGAGGTATAGTTGATTTATAATGTTATGTTAGTTACAGGTGTACAACATAGTTATTCAACTTTTATAGGTTATACTTCGTTTAAATATTTTTGTGGGGGCTGTGTTGGGTCTTAGTTGCGGTGCGACGGCTCTTCGTTGTGGTGCGCAAGCTTCTCTCTAGTTGTGGCGTGCGTGTTTTCTCTTCTTTTCAGTTGTGGCGCGCGGGTTCCAGAGCGTGTGGACTGTGTAGTTTGTGGCATGCAGGCTCTCTAGTTGAGGTGCGTGAGCTCAGTAGTTGTGGCGTGGGGGCTTAGTTGCCCTGCACCATGTGGAATCTTAGTTCCCTGACCTGCGCCATGTGGAATCTTAATTCCCTGACCAGGGATCGAACCCGCGTCCCCTGCCTTGGAAGGCAGATTCTTTACCACTGGGCCACCAGGGAAGTCCCTATTTTTAATTTCTTGAGGAAGCTCCACACTGTTTTCCATACTGGCTACACCAATTTACATTCCTACCAACAGTGTACTAGGGTTCCCTTTTCTTCACATCCTCCCCTACATTTATTATTTGTTGTGTTTTTGACGATAGCCATTATGACAGGTGTGAGGTGATATCTCATTGTGGTTTTGATTTGCATTTCTCTGATGATTAACGATGTTGAGCATCTTTTCATGTGCCTCTTGGCCATCTCTAAGTCTTCTTTGGAAAAATGCCTGTTCAAGTCCTCTGTTCATTTTTTGGATATTGAGTTGTACGAGTAAACTCTTTTCTTCGGCAGACTTTACTTTTTAGAATAGTTGTAGGTTTACAACTATTGTAAAAATTGCACAGAAAGTACAGAGTTCCCATATAGGTCCTCTTCCCTTCCCCCACCCCCAGTTCCCCCATTATTAGCATCTTGCATTAGTGTGATACATTTGTTGCAATTGATGGACCAAAATTGATACATTGTTGTTAACATCCATAGTTACATTAGGATTCACTCTTTTTGTTGTATAGTTTCGTGGGATTTGACAGATGCATGATTTCATGCCCACCCTTACAGTATCATACAGTATGGTTTCACTGCCCTGTGCTCTACTTATATGAATTATTTTAAAACCAATTAAAAAAAATTTTTTTGTCTGTGTTGGGTCTTCGTTGCTGTGTGCAGGCATTCTCTAGTTGCAGCGACCGTTGTGGTGTGCAGGCTTCTTATTGCGGTGGCTTCTCTTGTAGAGCACAGGCTCTAGGCACGCGGGCTTCAGTACTTGTGGCACATGGGCTCAGTAGTTGTGGCTTGCGGGCTCCAGAGCGCAGGCTCAGTAGTTGTGGCACACAGGCTTAGTTGCTCCGCAGCAGGTGGGATCTTCCAGGACCAGGGCTTGAACTCGTGTCCTCTGCATTGGCAGGCGGACTCTCAACCACTGCGCCACCAGGGAAGCCCCTTAAAACCCATTTTTAAAGATCACTTATATATTGATTTATTGCTTTTCAACCAAGAACTGTCTTATGGGTTTGAGTTTAATAAAAATGAGTCTTGGGAATTCCCTGGTGGTCCAGGGGTTAGGACTCAGCGTTTTCACTGCGGTGGGCCCGGGTTTGATCCCTGATCAGGGAACTAAGATCCTGCAAGCCGCACGGCGTGGCAAAAAATAATTTTTTTTTTTAAATGAGTATCTCACCATGTACAAAGTAGAAAAAAGCAGGAAGGGATAATTAGCCCCCAAAATGATATTAACAAATATGGATATGCTTTCAGAAAAACTTTATTGCATTTCAACAAATTTATCTAAAAATTGCAAATAACCCATCTGTCAGTATTGGCCTAGAAATGATCTTGCTTTCATTGTCGTTTTAACACAGTCGTTCTAAATCTGGAAAATTAACTGCTTTTCCATTTTGGCCCCTACAGGAAAAGAAAGGTTGAAACATGTATGTACCCGTCCCACTCCTGTGCTTCCCCAGAAAGATCTGTCTTAGATACCTATGTAAGAATATCCAGGGAGTTCCCTGGTGGTCTGGTGGTTAGGATTTGGTGCTTTCACTGCCGTGGCCTGGGTCGGGAAACTGAAATCCCACAAGCCATGCAGTGTGGCCAAAATTAAAAAAATAAATTAATTTAAAAAAAAGGATATCCATGTATCTCTGATAAAAGTGGATATGGCACAGCTGGATTGTCTATATATAAGGAGCTATGATGATATATTCCTAATGTCACAGGTCAGGATAATGTTCAGACAGTGCTGCCCTGTAATAAGTCTCACCACACTACAGAGGTATCTTAGAGTTAATTACCTGTCTTATTTTCATTTCTATTGTGGGAGTTCCATGAAAACAGGTATGGTACCTTTTCTTATACCTTTTCTTATTTTTATCCCATGACAAAAATAAGAAAAGGCATAAGCATCAGTATACTTGGTTAAACATCTGTGGTAGGCCTTAAAAAGAGATGAGGATTAGAAGAATTACTGCAGAGTGTTTGGGGTTTGTACCATGCTGTGCAACATTGCTGGTCTCAAACTAGTATATATATTAATTTTTCTTATTTTCTATGTTAATACATTTTTAGGAGCACTATTTCTCCTGTAGTTTTGATGAGGACTTCCTAATCTCTATCTTTTAAAAGACATGAATGGAAAGTACAGAGGCAGAGGATTTGGACGGGGAAGATTTCAAAGCTGGAAAAGAGGAAGAGGTGGTGGGAGCTTCTCAGGAAAATGGAGAGAACTAGAGCACAGACCTGACCTGAATAAAGCCACAGGAAAACATCCTGGTAGGGGAGGCCAGCGGTAGTGCAATATTTTTTTCCTTCGTGAAGGAATCTGTTCATGCCTGTCATGAAAAGCAGTTTAACTCAAATTTGTCTTTTATCTGACATTACCCTTAAAGTAATATTTGGATGTTAATATCCAAAATTCTTACTGAAATCTGTAACTTAGATATTCTATTAATAGCATGTCAGGGTCTCATTGTATAAGGAGAAGCAAATAGGAAAAAAAAATGTTCTGTTTCTATTAACCTAGTATTCTGTTTTTGTGGTTTTGTTTGTTTTTTCAGAACAAACCCCACAGTCTTTGCTACTACAATCAACGTTGGATCAATTCATACCATATAAAGGCTGGAAGCTTTATTTGTCAGAAGGTAGAGTTAAAAGTGCAAAAAGTACCATAAGTCTTATTTTCTTTAACATTTTTTGGATGCTACATCTCATATTACTGCTCATTTGGTTTATATATGTATATATATATATATATATATATACATGTATCCCCTCTTCTTTAATCTTAGTTCACCCAAACAATTGAATTATGTTTCTGTTTCAAGAGCATAATTTTTCATTTTTCTATAAGTCAGAAAAACAAACCACACTAGGTATTTCAGAAAGAGGATTTAATACAGGGAATTGGGTATACAGATAGAAGACTGAAAGAGCAAAAAGGGAACACTGAGGTAAACTCCCAGGTAGTGTTAACTTTGGAAAGCAACAACCACCCTTATGCCTAAGGGAACAAAAGATAAGTAGTGCTGAGGTTATCAGAACCTAAGAATTGAAAGGAGGAGCTACAGCATAGCTGTGGCTTTGACCTTTGAGGGGCACCCCACAAAGCTGTGCTTGGACCTCTGAAGGATATCTTTCAGAGCTGTGCTCAGACCACCGAGGCGAATTAAGCAGGTTGCTGCTGGTAATTCTGGCAGGAGAGTGGCATGGTTGGTGCTTAGAGCTGGAGGCTAGAACTGTAGCTATCCTCTGTAGCTGGAGAGATACTGAAAAGAATTGGAAACAAGAATAAATTCCTTCCTTCCTGCCACCTTCCAGTCTCTAAAGTTGCTTCTAATTGTCAGAATCTTACAGGAGTCTGGGAAATTCCATGTGCAGATCTTTTTTTTTTTTTTGCGATACGCAGGCCTCTCACCGTTGTGGCCTCTCCCGCTATGGAGCACAGGCTCCGGACGCGCAGGCCCAGCGGCCACGGCTCACGGGCCCAGCCGCTCCGCGGCATGCGGGATCCTCCCAGACCGGGGCACGAACCTGTGTCCCCTGCATCGGCAGGCGGACTTTCAACCACTGCGCCACCAGGGAAACCCCCATGTGCAGATCTTGATCGAAGAATCACAAAGCTGAAAATAGAATAGGCTTGGAATCAAGAGACAACAGCCAACACAGTTTGTGTAGAAACATAGTTAAGGAATCTCCTTTTTGTAATCCAGAACATCAGTTAACATCATACATCTGTCTGTATGGGTTTGGAGAATCATCTTTCCTGTGCTCTGATAGTATCATATGCTTGTTATGAGATATGGGTTTTGTGTTTATGTATATCTGTGTTTTTTTTACCCACTGGAGTGTACAGCTTAAGGGCAAGGATCTTGCCCCATACCAGGCACTCAGTATTCATTTTGTGAATGAATGAAGTGCTTTACAAATGTTTTCTGTGTTGAGAGTCTGTTTTTCTCTGGTATATAGAAATGTTATGTTTCATAGTTGATGTGCCTTTTGTTGCTTTAGGATGCATTAGCCACCAACACCCACAGTATTTCCCTAGCAGTTAGCTCAGAATACTAGAAGTGATCTTTGGACTGGTCCTAAAAATGGAGTTCACTAGTTGCCTTTGGCCAGTTGTACTTCCGAACTGCTTCATTGTACTGTTTCTCTGTGGGAGACCAATTCAAAAATGTTATAGAACTTTACAATGTGGAAGATAACTTTACAGTTTGGGGACCAGAGTCGAGTGGTAGTCTGCCTCTCCTGATCTCAGGAAGGGATTTGACACATGGCTATTTGGACTAGTCGGATTTTCTTTGCAAAGAAATAAGAATTTAGTTAGTGTGCTAAGCTTTGGCTTTAAAAAATTTTTTTTAAACCTCAACATATTTATTTATTTTTTAACATCTTTGTTGAAGTATAGTTGCTTTACAATGTTGTGTTAGTTTCTGCTGTATAACAAACTGAATCAGCTATACATATACATATATCACCATATCCACTCCCTCTTGCGTCTCCCTCCCACCCTCCCTATCCCACCCCTCTAGGTGGTCACAGAGCATGGAGCTGATCTCCCTGTGCTATGCGGCTTAAGTTTTTGCTTTATTATGTAAGCTGTTTGAACTAGTAGATCTTACTAGGTGTCACAGCTCAATGTAAAGATTTTCAGATATTGGTGCCTTTAGAGAGAGACACTTCCTCTCTGCCTTTCAGATTATGCAGACCTAAACTTGTTTTAGAATCTTATGTTTACATTCTATACCAGTTCTTATCTAAATGTAATCAGAATGTACAGTAATTAGAAGTCATCTACCGTGTATATAGTATTTTTTCTGTCTCATGAAAAATATGATTGTACGTGTGTAATTTTTATTAGTGTTAATGCCATATTTGTTGGATTAGTTTACAGCGACAGCTCTCCTTTTATTGAGAAGATTCAAGCATTTGAAAATTTTTTTGCAAGGCGTATTGATTTATACGATAAGGTAAGGTTCTTGCATAACAAAGCTACTAGTCCACCTTTATGTGTCATCTTATTGAACAGTGTATTTGAGGTGCTAGTGATTGTGATTATAGACACTGGACTGCCTTGGTCCAGCTGCTAGCTTCCCACTTACCAGCAATGTGGACTTTGGTGAATTACTTTCTTTTGTGTGTTTTCTTGTCTATCATTAGAGTATGAGAGTATTATTAATACCTACCACAAAGGGTTGTTAAGAGACATAAATAAGTTAATACATTTTAAATATTAGAACTGTGCTTGGCACAAAACTTATAGTACTTATTATCACCATATATTTTTTAAATTTAATTTTATTTATTTTTTATATAGCAGGTTCTTATTAGTTATCTGTTTTATGCATATTAGTGTATACATGTCAATCCCAATCTCCCAATTCATCCCACCACCACCACCCCACCACCACCTTCCCCCCTTGGTGTCCACATGTTTGTTCTCTACATCTGTGTCTCTATTTCTGCCCTGCAAACTGGTTCATCTGTACCATTTTTCTAGGTTTCAAATGTATGCGTTAATATACGATATTTGTTTTTCTCTTTCTGACTTACTTTACTCTGTATGACAGTCTCTAAATTCATCCATGTCTCTACAAATGACCCAGTTTCATTCCTTTTTATGGCTGAGTAATATTCCATTGTATATATGTACCACATCTTCTTTATCCATTCATCTGTCAATGGGCATTTAGGTTACTTCCATGACCTGGCTATTGTAAATAGTGCTGCGGTGAACATTGGGGTGCATGTGTCTGTTTGAATTATGGTTTTCTCTGGGTATATGCCCAGTAGTGGGATTGCTGGGTCATATGGTAATTCTATTTTTTTTTTTTTTTTTTGCGGTACGCGGGCCTCTCACTGTTGTGGCCTCTCCCATTGTGGAGCACAGGCTCCGGATGTGCAGGCTCAGCGGCCAAGGCTTACGGGCCTAGCTGCTCCGTGGCATGTGGGATCTTCCCAGACTGGGACACGAACCAGTGTCCCCTGCATCAGCAGGCGGGCTCTCAATCACTGCGCCACCAGGGAAGCCCTGGTAATTCTATTTTTAGTTTTTAAGGAACATCCATACTGTTCTCCATAGTGGCTGTATCAATTTACATTCCCACCAACAGTGCAAGAGGGTTCCCTTTTCTCCACAGCCTCTCCAGCATTTGTTGTTTGTAGATTTTCTGATGATGCCCATTCTAACCAGTGTGAGGTGATCTCACTGTAGTTTTGATTTGCATTTCTCTAATAATTAGTGATGTTGAGCAGCTTTTCACGTGCTTCTTGCCCATCTGTATGTCTTCTTTGGAGAAATGTCTATTTAGGTCTTATGCCCATTTTTTTGATTGGGTTTATTTTTTTAATATTGAGCTGCATGAGCTGATATCACTATATTAACATTATATGCATTCTCAAAGTATGTGATTGAATGCTCATATATGGTAAAAAAGCAATCATTATTTTCATACCTTAATATTTTATAGGATGAAATAGAAAGAAAGGGAAGTATTTTGGTGGATTTTAAAGAACTGACAAAAGATGACGAAATAGCTAAATTCATACCAAATATAGCAAATGAATTAAGGGATACACCTGACAAAACCCTGGCTTGCATGGGTCTGGCAATACATCAGGTAAGTGTTGATTTTGTGAGACTTTTGTCAAAATTTTAAAGGAAGATTTCACAGTAACAGTACCTTCTCTAAAAGATTCTTAGTTTTTACCAACAGACCTTTGCTAGAAATGAAAGGTTGCTATCCTGTCAGAGGAAGACTTCATAGGCGTGGTGGGGTTTAGAGTGGGTGTTAAAGTGGTACTGAGGACTGGACATAGAGCAGAGGAGGTCGGGGTATCCAGGTGAGGGTTCATTACAAAGATTCATTGCAAAGATGTATACACTGCTAGTGACCCAAGGCTGGGAACCTTGGCTGTTGTCTTCAGACTCCTCTCGCTCATTAGTTCTTTATTTTTAATTAATTAATTTATTTATTTTTGGCTGTGTTGGGTCTTCTGTGCTGCGCACGGGCTTCCTCTAGTTGCGGTGAGCAGGGGCTGTTCTTCGTTGTGGTGCATGAACTTCTTACTGCCGTGGCTTCTCTTGTTGCGGAGCACAGGCTCTAGGCGCAAGGGCTTCAGTAGTTGTGGCGCACAGGCTCAGTACTTGTGGCTCACAGGCTCTAGAGCGCAGGTTCAGTAGTTGTGGCACACAGGCTTAGTTGCTCAGCGGCGTGTGGGATCATCCCGGACCAGGGCTTGAACCTGTGTCCCCTGCGTTGGCAGGTGGAATTTTAACCACTGTGCCACCAGGGAAGTCCCTCTCATTAGTTCTTCATGTCTAAATTACCACATCCTTTCACTTCTATTTCTAAAATATCTCTTAAATCCACCTCTTTTCCATCCTTACAGCCTCTGTCATAAGACTTCATTATCTTTCCTTAACTGTTGCCATACGTGGTAAAACACAATTTGTCCTTGGAAACTGTGGTGACTCTTTCCTGCCAAATGATATCCAAACCCTTTGTGTGGCATTGAAAGCCTTCCATAACCTGGTTCAACTTCCTCTCCCTGCTCTCCTTCATTCACTGCCATCCAGCTAAACTAAGCTCCCTCTAGGATTCTTACATGTGCTGTCCATTTGGCATATAATGCCCCTTGCCTCACATGTCCAAATGTCTTGGGCCTAACTCATTTGTCACTCTGAAACCTTTCTCATGACCCCTTTTCAAAACTCACATGGTTTTTTTGTCTGTAAATCTTTATGGTAGCAATTATAGCTGCATATTTGCATCTCATTTTTTCAGACTGGCAGCATACTGCTTTGTACATAAGTAGATGTTAAATATTTATTTTACTTAATGTCAAATGCCAAGGAAGTCAATATTGGTTATTTCAAAAGTCATCTTTATTTTCTTTATCTTAATCACTGAATTTGGAGAAGTAGAAAATATTATTTTTCCAGAATCCATCCAGAATATCTTTAGGGGGCTACGGTAAGGACTTTTAATACTAGATTTAGTTGAGGCAGAAGATAGCAGACAGGGATGCTGGAGTTTTCTAGCCCAAGGACAACAGAACCCCAGGTAAAACATAATCCACTATAAAATAAGTAATCATAATAAAATATCAGAATTTTTTTTTTTTTTTTTTTACGGTACGCGGGCCTCTCACTGTTGTGGCCTCTCCCGTTGCGGAGCACAGGCTCCAGACGCGCAGGCTCAGCGGCCATGGCTCACGGGCCTAGCCGCTCTGTGGCATGTAAGATCTTCACGGACCGGGGCACGAACCCGCGCCCCCTGCATCGGCAGGCAAACTTTCAACCACTGCACCACCAGGGAAGCCCTAAATATCAGAATTTTAAAGGGCAGTTAGAGTTCTGTTAATATGCTCTTCTGAACTGTTTATATTCTTAACTTCATATTCTCTATAAAAGAGTTCTGCTTCAAGAGGATATCTTGTTTTCAAACTTTTGAGTAAATGTCTGTCTTGTCTAGATGTTAACTAAGGATCTTGAAAGGCATGCAGCTGAGTTACAAGCCCAAGAAGGATTGTCTAGAAATGGGGAGACAATGGTAAATGTGCCACACATTCATACAAGGTGAGGAATTTGCTGGTATTGAAGTATTATTCAGAAACAAGCATTGAAGACTATTTAAGAGTGAGAACCTTATTTTATAAAGCCGAAGAAATCAGTAAAAAGCATATGAGTTTCTTGCTAACTCATTGGTCATCACACCCAAGTGAACCTGCTGAATTTGAAGAGATCATGATAAAGCTTTTTCTGCCTAAATAAGTTGATTTGTGAACCTGCAGATTTTTGTAAGCATTGATTTTGGATGTATGCTTATCAAGACCCTCCTATTTACATTTAATAATCCATGTGATACACTAAGTGGTGTGATTAAATTTTGTTAAAATTATTAAATTTCTATTAAACACAGAGAACAAATGGAATTTTTTTCTTGAATTCAACTTTTTATTGTATTATAAGATTTTAAATTCTCATTAGAAGAGATGAATAAGGTAATCATCAAGGTTGTTTCTTTGCTTTTTTTTCCTTAGAATTTAAAAAAGACATTTCCTAACATTTCTTGAAAAAGAAGTTGGAGACTCAGAAGTTGCTGAATTTGAGACTTTCCTTTTGGCATTATTTTTTTCCTTTTTTCCCTAGAGAACAGCCAATGAGACAAGAGGAAAAGTGAAGATTTAACTTTTCTTATTTTTAAGAATGATTTAGTACTTGTAAAATTCCTGATATATATGGGGATGATATGGTTTGAGAATTCCATAATTGTTCCTAAAAGGGACTTGTGAAAATGCAGACAACCTCAGCTTTCTGCTCATTGTAAATGTATAGATAAATATGTTCCTGTTTTTGTTTTTAGGGTGTACAACTATGAGCCCTTAACACAGCTCAAGAATGTCCGAGCAAATTACTATGGAAAATACATTGCTCTGAGAGGGACAGTGGTTCGCGTCAGTAATATAAAACCTCTTTGTACCAAGATGGCTTTTCTTTGTGCTGCATGTGGAGAAATTCAGAGTTTTTCTCTTCCAGATGGAAAATATAATCTTCCCACAAAGGTGATACCATGTTTTTTAACTACTTCCTTCTTTATCTTGGTAAAGAAGGCAAATCAATTTACAGAAAACATTTCCCAGTGTTTCTAAATACAGAGCTTATTTTTATTGTTTATTTTGTTTTTAAATTATAAAATACTTCAGGGTACAGAAAATAAACAAAACATCTCTACCCACCACTCAGAATTTACATTGTGCCAGCTCCAGCTGTATCTTGAAAGAGGTAAAGCATTATTGGTACAGCTTTTGTCTCTTTTTTACCCCTTGCTTGTACCATTCCCAGAGACAGTCATTATCCTGAAGTTAATTTGTATTCTTTCCGTTCATATTTTTATATTCTGACTTAATAGGTACACATATTGTTTTCTTTCCTTTATTCTGCTGTTGGAAAGTGATGCCTTCATTTTTTGTTAACTTTTTTTTAAACTATAAATTTTAAAACTATAGAAAAGTGTAGAGAATAATGTAACTAATATATGTGTACTACCATTATGAGTTGGCAAATATTTAACTAATTTTTTTACAAAAAATATTAAGTGTTATAAAGGTAAAGTCTCTTTGTTTCCCTCCTCAGTTCCATTAACTTTGTTCCACCCCTAGAGCCACTATTCTGAAATCAGCATGTATTCCTCAAGTCTGCATTTTCATACTTGACTATATATGTAGGATTTGTTTTGTTTACGTTTACGTCAATGATATACTGCAGGTAACAAATTACAGCTTTTTTTCATTTGGTTATTTTGGAGTTCTACCTATCTTAATACATATCTAGTTCTTTCATTTATTGTGTGGAGTAAATGAATAGCCACTGTTTATCCATGCTCTTGGCAGACATTGTGCTGTTTCCAGTTTTTCACAATTTCAAATAATGCTGCAGAGAACATTCTTGTACATGTCTCCTTAGCAGAGGAATTTCTCGGTTATATGCTATGCTTATTTTTAACATTTTTAGATGTTGCCAAAGTACTTTCCAGAATGTTGTTCCCAACTTACACCCCTGCTGGTGGTGTTAAGTGATTACCATTTCCCCATATTTTCATTAACACTTGATATTGTTAGGTTTTTAAATTTTTGCCAGACTGATTGGTGTAAAATGGTATTTCATTTTTAATATGAATTTCTGTGATTTCTGTTATGTTTGAGCATCTTTTCACATCTTTATTGGCCATTCAGTTTCTTTCTTTATTGAATTTTCTGTTCATTTTTCTGTTTATAACTATTGATAGGAGTTCTTTATGAATTCTAGATACTGAGCATTGATTTCTTACATTATAGATATTTTCTCCCAGTCTTTAGTTTATCTTTTAACTTTGTGGTACATTTTTTCTTTAGAGTTTTATCAATACATTTTGACATGGTTAAATTGATCAGCCTTTTTCCTATGACTTTTACATTTTCTGCATGGCTTAAGAAGGCCTCCCTCACTCACTCATTATAAACATCTCTCTTACATTTTCTTTCAATACTTTTAAGTCTTGTTTTTTCTATTTAGATCTTTCGTCCATCTGAAATTTAATTTTGTGAATGGCATAAAGCTAAGGATCTAATTTTATTCTTTTAGGTGGAAAGCCAGTTGTCGCCATTTATTAATTAAGCCCTCTGTTTCTACTGATGTGTAATACATCATCTGTAGTACACTGTGCTCCTTGTAGACATGTGAGTCTGTTTTATTTCACTGGTCCTGTACCAGGTCTACACAATCCTATTTACATTGACCTCATTAAAACTTTTGATAAGGTAGGAAGACTTGCCATACTGATTCTTCTTTTCCAGAGTTGCCTTTATCATCCTTAGACTTTAATAAGTTTAACATTTATTACATTTTTACTCAGATTGAAATTCCTAAGGCTTCCTTCTCTTGTAGGAAGAACAGAGTATGTTAGATTCAGCTACTGGTTCTGAATAATCAATGGTGTTGGTAAATGGGTGTCACCTACTATTTGGGCTTAAGATTCAGGACTACCTTTAGGTCAGAGAGGCCAGATTTTTTTTTTTTTTTTTTTTTTAACTTTGGCTCGTTTTGTGGAATCTTAGTTCCCCGACCAGGGATTGAACCTGTGACCTCAGCAGTGAAAGCACAGTCTTAACAACTGGGCCTCCAGGGAATTCCCTGGAGAGGCCAGAATTTAAATCCTGATTTAAATCGGATATTTTCTGTAAACATTTTGTCAAGGTATTTCCATGCCCTCTAATACAGTAGGTAGTAACGCTGACTTCATTACTCGTGTCTGAACTTAAGTGAATCAAAGTGATCAGAAAGACAGTTGTTCCAGCTGATCTCTGTTCCAGTCACTATTGCTGCATAACTAATCACCCTACAGCATAGTGGCTCAAAATAACAACAATCATTTTATTATTTCACATGGTGTCTGGGGGTCAGGAGTTTCGAAGAACTGGTTGGCTGGGTACTTCTGGCTCTTGGTATCTTATGGAGCTGGAATAGCAAGCGACTGGACTGACTGGGCACTGGCCGGTATCTCTCCTCCACGTTGTCTTTCTGTGTGGTCTGGTTTTGGCTTCTTGCACACAGTGTGGCAGCTCAGGACACTCATTCTGCTCACATGACTGCCAATAGATTCAAGAGACAGAGGTCCAGCTGACCGGCAGAAATGGCTTTGCCTCTTTTGAGGCAGCCTCAGAGGTCAGGCAGCATTACTTCTGTCACACTCGGTTGGTTACAAAATGAGTCACAAACCTGTCCACATCCCAGGAGGGGGAAGTTAGACTCCCGCTCTTTATAGGGGAGTGGCAAGGTTCTAGAAAGGGTGATACTATTACAACCATATTTGGAGAACACAGTCTGCCACAGTCTCTGTATTTATAAATGCATCTTGAGGTACAAACAGCAAACAAATGACTTATGAAAACTTGAACACAACTGACTTACATGTTGAGGACTGCCTGTGTGGTACAATAAATATTATACCATACAAGCAGTGCAAAAGGAGGTTAAATAGGAGAATTGGGGATTAAAGAAGACCCAGGAAAGGCTTTTGAAAAGGGGAGGATTGGGGCTGGGTATGTGGGACTGGATACAAGGGGATGTTCAAGGATTGGGAGACTACTTGGGCACAAAGGAAGGAATAAGTGCTTGGTGTGACAGGTATGTAAAGAGACTTGCATACCCACAGCAGAAAGAATAAGAGCAGTCATCAAGAGGAACCAGCTGAAAAAGTGCCTCAAAAACAGAATCAATACAGAAGAAAATAGAAAGTCATTGCAGCTTTTAGTTCATCTTACTTTAATACCATTCTGGGACCAACTTTTAAACCAATACTAAATGAAGCATTTTAACTTGAATTTTCCTGAGATATGATTGTAGTTTATCAAAATTTAAATGCGAATTAATTTTGTTGCAGTGTCCTGTGCCTGCATGTCGAGGGAAGTCATTTACTGCTCTCCGAAGCTCTCCTCTCACAGTTACGATGGACTGGCAGTCAATCAAGTAAGCAATCAGACTATTAAATAAAAGGCAGGTTTTAGAGTCCTCATACTGCCAAGTAAATCTACAGTATTCCTGTATTATACTTTGATTCTTCTCTGTAGATTGTGATAAAGTATATAATAAGAGGTTTACTTGGTGCAGAGTTGTGTGTTGGAGTGATAATTGTCTTTATTTGAGATTTGTTTTCTATCAGATTCCAGAAAGGATTTAATGTACAAGTATTATGTCCTTTTGCTATTGAGAAATCATTTTATATCTCATTTATGTGACTCATTGAATTGGATGTATATATAAGCAAAGCTGTGTGTTTCATTCCATAATGTGATATCCTAGAAATAATATTGTTTTGAAGTTTTAAAATAGAGAATCCCTTAGAAATAGATATGTTTCATTTTATGTTCACAATATCCATGAGGCATTTTCTATAGGTGATTAAAAAAAACTTTTTTTTTTTAAGTCATATAGTTTCCTCTATGTGTGTATATTTTTAACAATTTATTCCATTTTTTTTCTGGCTGTAGTCCCATAACTCATCCCTAAATATAAAATAATGGGTAGTTTTGAAGTCAGTGCTATCCAGGAAACTTGGCTGAAAGAGATGGTCTTTAAAAACTAAGAACATAGGGGAAAAGTGAAGTAGATTGCTACCAAGCCCTGTCCTAGCTTGACCTGTTAATGCCCTATAAAAACCAAGACCAATATATACAATAATTAACTGTGCACTATGCTAAGATCTTTACAGACACTCCATTTTATAAAAGATGAAATGTTTAAAACTCTTGAGTATGATCATGTGGGGGAGCCTGGTTTCCAGCCCATGTCTATAGCACTTTCACCACTGAAGAGGGTGGTGAGGGCCTCAAAGGTGCTATAAGGTTCACAGTACATGCATAGAAGATTCAGAGTGATTTAATTATTTGAACAAAATTTCTTTGTTTTCAGGTAAAAATAGACTAAAAATAGGCTTAAATATTTTAACTGGATTTGAATGATCATCTCCTAATATTAGGAAATCAAACTTAGGGGTAGATGATTGAGAAAAGGAGGACATTTAAGTCCTTTTCTTGAGTTTTTAAAAGTAAGATATTGCTCAGGTTCATTTTAAATGAGTTAGTTATAGTAAAACTTTGTTAATGCAATATTAGCTTACATAATTAATTGTTTTATTCTATTGTTATATAGGTATATAAAATGATTTTTTGCCCTAGAAATAAGGCCTCCTTCCTGCCATATACAGTAAACTCAGTTTCAATTTTTTCTGAGCCTTAGCTTGGATGGCCATAAGGAATTAAGTTATTGTTTCTCAACTAGTGCATTGAAATGTTTGGATGAGTCAAGGTGACAGCTTTATTGTATATATCAGAATCGAAGCCTTACGGTTGCAGCAGTCCCAGTTCTAGAAGCTCATCTGATGAAGACAGTCACAATATGTGCAGAAATAGCTTGCTGAAAGTATGTTTTCACAGTGTTGATAACCAAAAATGGAGAATAACCTAAACATCTGAAGAAAATATTATAAAAAGGATGGTACTATGAATTATTGTGTAGCCACTAATTATGATGATGTAGGAGAGTGTTTTGAAATGACATCCAAAAATGTTTACAATGAATTTAGTGATAAAACAGGTCACAGAATGTTCTCTACTGTACAATACTGACTTTATTTAAAAAAAAAAAAAACACTGGTAAATACAAAAACATGTTGAGAGTATACCTTCTGGGAGGTCAGATGAAAGTAATTGTTATTTTTTTCTTTCTGTTTATCTGTGTTTTTAAATTTTTACAAAGGTGACACATAGAAATATGTGTTCTTTTAATAAGAAAAGTCTAAAAATATACTGTTTGACTCTTTTTTTTTGGCTGCTTTGGGTCTTTGTTGCTGCGTGCGGGCTTTCTCTAGTTCTGGCGAGTGGGGGCTACTCTTTGTTGCAGTGTGCTGGCTTCTTATTGCAGTGGCTTGTCTTGTTGTGGAGCACGGGCTCTAGGCATGCGGGCTTCAGTAGTTATGGCTCACAGGCTCTAGAGAGCAGGCTCAGTAGTTGTGGCGCACAGGCTTAGTTGCTCCACGGCACGTGGTATCTTCCCGGACCAGGGATCAAACCCGTGTCCCCTGCATTCGCAGGTGGATTCTTAACCACTGCGCCACCAGGGGAGTCCCTAAAAATATACTTTTTTAAAGCAACGTGACCTTAGCATGTTGTGTCACTCTGGCACTTCTCATTGCAGTTCGCCAGCGTTTAAATATGCATTGAGGGTGAAAGTAGTGGGTAACCATGGAGCAGGGTTTGTGCTTACATTCATCATTTAAGTGATTAAATTAAAAAGTTTTAAAATAATGTGTATGTTTTTAAAAACTCAATCAACATAGAAGGCCACAGTTCCCACAACTTCTTGTTGCCTTATACGTAATTCTAGATAACATTCTTATGTCTCTTCCTTCACTTTACTTGTCCACTCTGTGAGCTGAGAATGTTAGAGACATGGTACCTGCTGTCCCTTCTCCCCCTTCCACCTTTTTTCAGTATGACGTTACTTTTAAATTGTCAAGGTTTACTTCTGTTTTCTAATGAGAATTATCTTCCATGTTTTATTCATAGGTCATATCTAATGAAACCAACAAACAGCACTTACATTTTTGTGATAACGTAAATATTGTTCAGCAGAGAATCAAGTCAGTTGATCAGATGCCAAGAGAAAGAAATGTAATTTGTGTGACTGAGTTGTTTTGTTTTGTTGGGGTTTTTTGCCCCTTAAAGGAAAATGATCCAAGCATCAAAATCAAAAAGAATTCTTTTCTTATACTCCACTGAATTAGCCCATATTTTAATATGCTTCATATTTGGACTATAACTTTGTTGTTTAGCACTTGTCCTACGCTTCGTAATCTTTTTATCCATGGTGTTCTGAAACCGTCTGAGTCTATCTAATCGTGTCTTCATCCTGCTTGATACTTATTGGCCCTTTTCTTCTAGAGTTGTCTTCAACTCTAGAATATCTATTTTCTATTTTCTCTCTTTGGGCTTCTTATCAGGTGTATCCATTCAGTTGTTTGTCCTTCACCCTTTGTTTTCTTTATGCTCTTTTCTAGATTTCTTTGGCTTTTGCTTGTATCCCTTCTATAAGTGTTTGATTTTTATATACATATCTTTAATTTTTCTGATCTCACACTTGTTTTCCAATAGTTTCTTTTTCATAGCAGCTCATTCTTGTTTTATGATGGTAACATTTTCTCAGAAACTCTTAAGCAGTTTTTTCTTTGTTTTTAATGCTTTTCTCCTTCTTTAATTATTGCCATTTCATCTTCAAATATCTGATGAGGAATGAGAAATTATTTGGAGTAGGTAGGATAAGTTTCCTTTGCTATTTTTTAGGTAGGAGTTTTTCTTCAAAAAGCCTCATCCCTAGGTAGAGGATAGGGTTTTGACGACCAGAGTTTGCTTTATGAATGTGTTTTTGAATTTGGCTTGGGCTCCTCAAATACCAGAATGAGGAGGCTTATGCTGGAGCTCTGATATCCTCTCTGGGCACCTTAGTTCCCCTCATAGAGTAGATGGCTCTGTTTCCTTAAAACAGTGCTCTGGTTTTTGCCAGGTGGGGAAGCCTGATGGCTTTCCTGGGATGCCCTCCTTCTTCTACCCACCTATGCACCCACCTTCCAAATAATTTCTGAACAGCTAGCTATTCTGCGACTTGTTTTTCAGTTGATTATCCTGTTTTGTTTCAGCCATCTGCTCCCACTCGCCATTCCTGCCACCTCCAACTTAGAAGCCTCTCTAGGGCTGAGAACATTGGCTCCCACTTCTCTTGTACCCTTGTATATTCTGGAATTCATTTTATTTTATCCATCAGTACTTTCCCATTTGCTGTTTTATAAAATTTCATTAATATCTCTTATTTATTGATGGCACCTCTGCATGCCCCAAAACTTCTCTACACTCTTTTAGTGACTGTTGTTTTGGTGGACACTTTAGAGGGAAGCTAGGCAAATGCATGTGCCCATTCTGCCATCTTTAATTGGAAATTGCTGAAGTAGTTTTAGGTATACCATTGAACCTTTTCTTTTTTTTTTTTTTTTTTAAAACTAACTGCCCTTTATCTAGCTCAGCACCATGTGGACCCTGAATAGTTACTATGTTGACCAAATAACCCAAAGTCAGTATATGTACTGACTGAAAATTGTTTAACTTTTTAGAATCCAGGAGTTGATGTCTGATGATCAGCGAGAAGCAGGCCGGATTCCACGAACAATAGAATGTGAGCTTGTTCACGATCTTGTGGATAGCTGTGTCCCAGGAGACACAGTGACTATCACTGGAGTTGTCAAAGTCTCAAATGCTGAGGAAGGTGTGGTATAACTTTCCTCAATTCAGTTGTCCCTCAGTAGTTTGTCAGCATTCATCTTTTCCCTTTTTAAGATAATTCTGAATTTCCATTAATTTAAAGAACTTGATTCTTATATAGGTGAAACTTTTCCTCTAAAATAAAAGTTTATTTATAGCTCACCATGCCTTTCTTTTACAGTCTACTTGAATCTTTGTAGGGAAAATGAAAATACCAATTATTGTATATCATACTTTGAAATTTACAGGTTCTCGAAATAAGAATGACAAATGCATGTTCCTTTTGTACATTGAAGCAAATTCTGTTAGCAATAGCAAAGGACAGAAAACTAAGGCTTCCGAGGATGGGTGTAAGCATGGAACATTGATGGAGTTCTCACTTAAGGACCTTTATGCCATCCAGGAGATTCAATCTGAAGAAAACCTGTTTAAACTCATTGTCAAGTATGTATGAGGTTATCTCAAGTTTTATTTTATCATGTGCATGTTAGGGGTGCTCTTGGCTACCAGTAACTGAAAACTAGTCAAAATGTTTGCAAATTACAATTCATTAGACATCTTTAGACCTGTGCAGCCAAGTCATTGAAAGAAGGAGACTAAAGGGTGGACTGCGTACATAATATTTAAAGAAGGGATAAAATTTCATTTTTTCAGTTCAATTCAAAGAATCAGAATAAATAAGCCCATATATGAATATTTGAAGTATTATGTTGAATATAAAGAAGTATTTTACATTTATCAATTGTATAAATAGGAACAAACAAAAAGGATAGGGTGGAAGAGATATAATCCAGCTAATCACCCATCTTTGTACAGCCCGTAAGCTGAGTGGTTTTTACATTTTTTCATAGCTGAAAAAAATTAAAAGAATATTTCATGACACACAAAACTACATGAAGTTCAAATTTTGCTATCCATAAGTAAACTTTTATTGGAACACAGCCACACTTGTTCATTTACATAGTATCTGACTGCTTTTGAGCTACAGGGGCAGAGTTGAGTAGATAGAGAGAATGAGTTGAGCGATAGAGAATGGCTCACAGATATTTATGTGTTTGTACCTTTACAGATAAGTTTGCTGATCTCTAGTTGAAACAATAAGGAAAATTTACTATATTACGCAATCTGGTTACTCAACTGAAGAGTCATGGGACAGTGAATTACAAAGTCATTTCAACTACTTGTATGTAGGGGGTTGTTTGTTTACTTTTAAGAAGCAAGAAATATATTCACATCGAAGTCACTTACTATTGATAAGTATTTCAGAATATTTTTTTATTTCCGTGTTATTGCCCTGCAGTAGAGAAGCAGCAGTGTAGAGGCGTTTTTGCTTTAGTGATTACGAGCCTTTTCTAGAAGATAAACCTGAGTTAGAATCTTGCTTCAGCCACTTCCAGTGTGATCTGGGGCATGTTAATTTCTCCTTCATTTTTATCTTCTTAAAGTAGAAATAATAATACCTGCCTCAGAATGTTGTTCTGAAGATTAAATGAGATTTCATGATGTACTTAATATAATTAACACAATGTGCTGTTATTTTGAAATATTTTGACAAATTTTTGGATAACTTTGAAGAAATAGGAGAAAATGAGAGAGACCGAATAGTAGCTGTACCAAACAGAGGTAAAGAACTGAGGTTTTGAAGTGCATTGTATTAGAAAAATTGATCTTGTCATGCATTTCTCTTCACCTAGGCTTTGGGCTCTAGGAGAATTTAACAGTTTTTCTTTCTGCCTTTAATATGTTAATTAGCAAGCTGGGAAAAGTATAGAGTTCCTCAGGGGTTCTTTGTCCTTAAAGCCTCAGAGATGTCCTTTGAATAGATGGCCATCCAAACCCACCCTGGGAAAGAGGGTGCTCTGAGCTAGGGTGGCGATATGATCTGGTGATAAATGTTGGGGTGGTGAGTGGTCTGTAGCAGGTGGCCAAGGAACACCCTGGTTGAGGACCAAAACACCTCTTTGATTGGTACCTCTTACCAGTTATAAATAAAAATGAACATTTGCAGTGGTCCTTCTTCTGTCATACTTAAGGAAGATAAGTTAGTATGAAAAACCTGGGTTTCCTTCCTACAGTTTGCTTTTACCTTTTAGTTCTAAGTTTGTGATTCCAACATCAAAACTTGAATTTTTCATGGTCCTCCATTTGTGAATCTTGCAGGGGTTGGCAAACTAGGCAGGCTGCTTGTTTTGGTAAATAAAGTTTTTATTAGAGCACAGCCCCACCCATTTATTTACAAATTATTGATTGTTGGCTTTGACAAAAGTTGGGTAGTTGTGACCCAGACAGTAAAACTGAAACTATTTACTTTCTGGCCCTTTAGGAAAAATGTTGTCAACCTTTGCTAGATTAACAAATTGAGGCCTATGAAAAGAGAATGGAGAAGACAATAGAAGGCTGTTTTAGTTTAGTTTCCTTCAGAAGCAATGATTTGCATAAATGTAGTTTCTTTGGGAGGTGATCCCCAGAAATACTGGGAGGAGAATGAGGAAGTGAGACAGAGAAGGGAGGGCAGTTAGTGTATGGTACCTTAATGGAGGCTTAATAAAGGCTTAATCCTTCTGAAGCCTCTGGGACACTTGACTGTAGAGCTAGCCTCAGTATTTTTCCATCTAAGGGCCTAGATTTGGGGCTGCTCCTGAGAATATTAGACACCCGAGCACTTCTGGCCTGCCCAGCCTGCCTGCTGATGATGCTTCTGCGGCCACAGAAAGCCCTTTGGCAGACAGGTGCAGGTGCTTGGTAAGAGGCCAGCAGTGATCATGCAGGAGCACGCTGAACAATGATTGCCAAGGGGAAGTGGCAGGACACCAACTTCTGTGTTGACATGTATTAACAGGGATAATGATTCACAGTTAACTCTGATTATATCTCTTCCTCCCTGTCCTTTTTGTTCCTGTTTATACAATTGATAAATGGGAACAACTTCTTTATATTCAACATAATACTTTATATATTCATATATAGCCTTATTTTTTCTGATTCTTTGAACTGAAAAAATGAAATTTTATCCCTTTATTATGTACTCAGTTCACCCTTTAGTCTCCTTCTTTCAGTGACTTGGCTGCACAGGTCTAAAGATGTCTATTCATGTAAAATAGAATGTAATTTGGTATCCTAAAGCCTAAAGTAGAAGATTATGATCTTTTTTTTTTTTGTGGCACTCCATGTGGCATGAGGGATCTTAGTTACCTGACCAGGGATAGAACCCTCGCCCCCTGCATTGGAAGCACGGAGTCTTAACCACTGGACCGCTAGAGAAGTCCCTATGATGCATTTTAAAGGCTAGTAATATAAATGCTTTACAAGTGTCCTGCCTCCCTTACACGGGCACACTTTTTAAAACATTCTTCCCTTTATAGATTCACCAAGAATTTTGATAAATTTACTGTTAGAATAAAATTTCTTGAGTTGTTTGAGGAGATGTAAATTTTTATTTTTTACTATTTTCTTTTGATGCTAAATAAAGCAAGTTAAGCAAATTGTAAAGTAGATCTTCTAGTGTATCACTGAAATGTAAGTTAGAATTTATAAGTCATATTCTGTTTTTCAGCTCGCTTTGCCCTGTCATTTTTGGTCATGAAGTAAGTATTTTACTTCCTCTTTGCTCAAAAATACATAAATTTGGCAAAAAGAGTATATAGAGATTTCACAAATAATAGTCATTTCTGTTGGACAGTTATTCATATTTTATTTTTGTTTATTTACTTAAAGCAATTGAGTTTAGTATTTTTTAAAATTAATTTTTTTTTGTCTCCGTTGGGTCTTCATTGATGTGCATGGGCTTTTCTCTGGTTGCAGCGAGCAGAGGCTACTCTTTGTTGCCGTGCGCGGGCTTCTCATTGCGGTGGCTTCTCCTGTTGCAGAGCGTGGGTCTAGGTGCGCGGACTTCAGTAGTTGTGGCGTGTGGGCTCAATAGTTGTTGCTTGCGGGCTCTGGAATGCAGGCTCAGTAGTTGTGGCGCACACGCTTAGTTGCTCCGTAGCATGTGGGATCTTCCCGGACCAGGGCTCAAACCTGTGTCCCCTGCATTGGCAGGCGGATTCTTAACCACTGCACCACCAAGGAGGTCCCTCATATTTTAATATGAATCATTATTCTCCATAAATGGATGATATGAAAGATAAACTACAGTCCCCAGTCCCTTGTAAGACAGAGCTGCTTACCAATTAGAGTCAATAGGAATGATCTTTTTTTAAAGTGACTCTGGACACTGTAAATGTTAAAGCAGAAACTAACAAAGATTTCTCAGCTTTGTGGAATGGATTCAATGCCTGGCAAGGTAAGTCTTCACTCATTGACTTTTAAGATACCTGATTTTATATGCTTTCTAATTTAAGCTTTCTATTGTTTTTTGTTTTTGTTTTTGTTTTGCGGTACGCGGACCTCTCACTGTTGTGGCCTCTCCCGTTGTGGAGCACAGGGTCCAGACGCGCAGGCTCAGCGGCCATGGCTCACGGGCCCAGCCGCACCGCGGCATGTGGGATCTTCCCAGACTGGGGCATGAACCCATGTCCCCTGCATCAGCAGGCGGACTCTCGACCACTGCGCCACCAGGGAAGCCCTAAGTTTTTTAATCATTTACATTAAAGAAGTTTATATTTTTAGACTTACTTTTCTTAGGAAAAGAAAAAAAAACAAAGTTCAATCATGCTTTAAAAAAAAAGAATCCACACACAAATGTTGTAAACATCAGAGGAGCACCCCTTTTGCTAGTCATCTTTATGTTTTTCTCACTTGTTTTTGTTTTTTCTCTCTCTTCTTTCACATCTGAGCTTGTTAAAGCAGGTTTGGCGTTAGCACTCTTTGGAGGAAGCCAGAAATATGCAGATGACAAAAACAGAATTCCAATTCGAGGAGACCCACATGTCCTTGTTGTTGGAGATCCAGGCTTGGGAAAGAGGCAGATGCTACAGGTAGGAAATCAGACATTTAGTATTTGACCTTTTGCTTATAGAATGCATGACTAATTCACAAGTGAATTTTCTTAAAACATACAGTGTTTGTGTTCCAGAGGGTATTATTTGTCAAGTAGTGTGAGTGAGTTGGGGTTTGTGTGAGTAATATATAACTTGTATCTGGCCATCCTTTCAAATCGAGCCAGTCTCCTGTCACTCAGGCTGCACAAGCATGCTGCTCTGTTAAGATGTCAACTATTTGAAATATTAACCATTTCCCTAACCCCCTTTTTTGTATCCAGCATTGCTTTGCTAATCTTTCTTGTTGTGACCTCACCTATGAAAAGAATAGTTCAAGAAAGTAAAGCAGGGTAACCCGTTATCTCTTCATGCAGCTACATAAACACTGTATTGGGCGTTAAGAATAGTCTGATAAAGGTAAGAGATCTGTCCTATCCATCTCCACTGCTTCTTTCTGAGTCTAAAACAAGGAAACTTCTATGACCAGTCTGTTGTTGGTCCCCAAGATGATTTTGGCTGTGCCAATCAGAGTCTAGTAGTTCTCCCCTCCAGGGCTTATGCTGGCCCTAGAAGATGCAGCTGTTTGGAGTGCTTCTGGTTTCCTTGGAGTGACACCTGGTAAGCCAGCAACGCATATCACTATCACCTTTGGAGCTTTTCGAAAATACTGTGGCCGTCCCCAGTCTTAAGAATTAAGAATCTCTGGGTTAGGGTCCTAGCATCTACATGTTTATAAACACAGGTGATTCTGAAGTGCAGCCAGGATTGAAAACTCTTGATCTCATTGTATTATAAACCTACTGTCCCTCATGTCAGAGTCATTATTTATTCCCTATGGCTGAGTGTTAAATCAGTTATCCTTTTAATTTCTAATCTGATATTTATTTAATTATTTATTTATTAATTATTATTTATTTAATTATTTAATCCTGTGTTTCCCAGTTTTGTTCATTTTGGCCAATTGGGTCAACCTTTTTTTTTTTAATTCTGTTCTAAACCCATGCTATAAGCCTGACAACAGAGGCACAGAGTACCCAGTTATAGCTGAAACAGAGGTGATAGTAAAAATGAAAACAGTACATACTTAGGTAGAATATGCATGTAAAAGTGCATGTGGGGATCTGAATTGCATGTAAGTCTGGTAGCCCCACTAAGCCAAGGTTTTTAAAAATTAGGCTAACACTAACAGTTATGAGTTGTTTATATTTTTAAATTATGTTTCCCTTTGACCATTTAGCAAGCCATCATACTCTCAAACTAACAACTAAGGAATTACAAGTAACAAAAATAATGATAGCTACCATTTATTTAGCTAGGCACCGAAGCATCACTTGGGTTGTGTGCTACGCAAGTCCAGAGTGCACTATTGACATAGATAGCAGTGTAAGTGCTGTCTCCTAAGGTTGTGGGGTGCACAGCTGTGTACAGCGGCCTTGCACGGGGCATGTATTGTATGCCAGGTACCAGGTTAAATGCCTTGCATATACGATCTCATTTATTCCTCAAGGCAGTATATGTGATAAAATATAAGGAAGCTGAGGCTCTCAGAGGTTCAAGAGCAGCACCACCAGTAGATGCATGGTAGAGCCAGGATTTAAACAGGTCTGCCTGATTCCAGAGATCCATGCTTTTAGCTGTTTTGTCATTTAACTACTTTTCTGTCGTGCCGTATCTTATTTACTCAGAAGGTGAGCACTGTTGAGCCATTTTATTACCTGATGTTTAAAGAAGCATTGGAGCCTCTGAAACTAAACTTAGTACTTACATTTTTGCTATTTGAACTTGAAAATGAAGCATAAAATTGAATTGTGTAGAGTATTCACATGACCACAGACTTCAGAATCAGGCTGCCTGGGTTTGATTGAATCCTGACGTCACACCTTCATAGCTGTGTAAGTTACTCTCTTCAGACCTTAGTTTCTACATCAGTAGCAGGAGTGTTACCTTCGTCTTACTGTGGTGATGAAGATTGTACAGTAAAGCTCTTAGAAGAATACCTGACGTATAGCTAATATTTGTGAGCAACTACTATAGCTATTATTTCCCTTTTACTTTGGTTGATTCTCTTAAACTCTTTGTTTCATTAGGCAGTGTGCAGTGTTGCTCCACGTGGTGTGTATGTTTGTGGTAATACCACAACCACCTCTGGTTTGACTGTAACTCTTTCAAAAGATAGTTCCTCTGGAGATTTTGCTTTGGAAGCTGGTGCCCTGGTACTTGGTGATCAAGGTAAGAGGCCAAAGCAAATAATAATTTGGGGGCTTTTTTTTAAGCCCTTTCCTTTTCAATTAATTTCTTTACAGTCTGTTCCAAGAGTCATTTGGACAGCACCGTCCCAACCAGTGAGTTGAGAATGAGTGCCAGAAGAACTAGAAATACACATATCATTTTGTTTGTTTTTTTAGGATATGATGGTTAGTTTATAATAAATCTAGTTGGAAGGCTCAGCAGGAAGAGATCGCCAGTTGGGCTTTGCTACCTAAATTTCTCTTTGTGATGCTTTAACCCTGTTGGGAAAACATATTCTTGTGCATGTATCAGGCAGTGCCCAGGTTCCAGTCCAGCTGAGGTCATTCCTTCCTTCCAGTTTGCCAGTGACATCACATTTCTAAATCCAGTACCTGTCAGCCATGTTTGACACAGCTGATCACTGCTGCCTCAGTGAATACTGTATCTCCTTGGTTTCAAGGACACTGCACTCTTCTGGTTTTCCTCTTACTTTTATTCACTGTTCAGTCTCAGTCTTTACTTGTTCTTCGTCTCCCCAACGTTTTAACTGGTTGGCTCCTCAGGATAACTTAGTTTTTGTACTATTTTCTTCTCAGTCTGTACTTACCTTCTTGATGATCCTATCTAGCTTCATAGCTCTTTACCTACATATATCCTGAGATTTTCCAAATTTATGTTTCCTCCCCCTTGAACTCCAGGCACATATTTCCCCTTGCCTATGCAGTATCTCTACAGCTTTCTCAAACTTAGCATGTCCAAAACCAAAATCTTGATCTTCCCCTTCAACCTATTCTTCTTACAGTGTTTCCCATCTTAGTAAATGACACTTCCATCCTTTTATTTGCTCATATCAGAAAACGTGAAGACATTCTTGACTTTTTCTCATACGTCACATCCAGTCTGTCAGCAAATCTTGTTGGCCCTACCTTCCAGATACAACCAGTATCCAACCACCTCTCCACTGCTGCTACCCCAATCCAAGACGCCATCATTTCTCACATGGATTATTACTGTGATCTCTAGTTGGCATACCTGTGACCACCTTTGCCCTTCCTATTGTTTTTAATAAGGCAGAGCAATCTCATTAAAACTTAGATCACATTATTCTTCTATTCAAAACCCTCCAGTGCATTCCCATCTCACACAGTGAAAGCCCAAGTTTGCTAGTGGCCCAGGCACCCTTTAATCACCTCTTTTGCCTCATTACCTGCTACTTTCCTCTTATTTCCTCTTCCCCAGCTACACTGGCCTCCTTGCTATACCTTGAATACCACCAGCACTCCAGGCACATCACATTCCTGCATCGCAGCCTTTGTACTTTGGAACCTTCTTACCCCAGATAGTCTGCAAGGCTTATTTCCTTTCTTCCTTCAAATTTTTGTTCAAAAGTCCTGACCCCAGTGAGGCCTTCCCTTAACACCACATTTTACACTGTAACCCTGCCCCCACCACCACCAGCAGACCCTGTTCTCCTACCCTACTCTACCTTTCTTTCCAGGGCATTTCTTACCTTCTAATATACCATATGGTCTACTTATTTAATTGTCTTCCTCCCAACACTGAATAGAATGTAACCTTCACAAAGACAGAGAATATTGTCTTTGCAGTGCTATATCCCGCATGCCTAGAACATAGTATTGATATATAAAAAGCATTCAGTAAATATTTGATGAATGCATAAATTCAACAAACATATATCTGGTTATTATATAGCTCATTAGAAGTGACAGTATTTTTGCTAGGTTACCAGGTGAAGAAAATAATAAATAGGAAGAGGTTACTCATTATTAAGCTGTCAGACTTTCCATTAAATAGAAGTTGAAGGGGATACAGGGTTTAGCTGTGCAGATAGCTAATGTGATTTTAGATGCACAGTGTTGAAAGCCCATGGCCGGGACTTCCCTGGTGGCACAGTGGTTAAGAATCCACCTGCCAATGCAGGGGACACGGCTTCGAGCCCTGGTCCAGGAAGATCCCACATGCCACGGAGCAACTAAGCCCGTGCACCACAACTACTGAGCCTGCGCTCTAGAGCCTGCGAGCCACAACTACTGAAGCCTGCGCTCCTAGAGCCCGTGCTCCGCAACAAGAGAAGCCACTGCAATGAGAAGCCCATGCACTGCAACAAAGAGTAGCCCCCGCTTGCTGCAACCAGAGAAAAGCCCGCGTGTAGCAATGAAGACCCAACGCAGCCAAAAAATAATAAAATAAATAAAATAAAGTAAAAAAAAGCCAATGGCCTTGTCTTTCAAATCTATGTAGATGAGCCAAGCACTATGATGGTAAAAATATCACTGTTAAAATACAAAAGAATATTAGCCGAGACCAGATTCTAGAAACAAATAGAATCCTACTAAATAATAAATAGGGTCCTACTAAAATCTTTACTGAAGACTTTCAGGGGAAAAAATGAGAAATAGAGCTGTTTTATAATATTTCCCTTCTTCAATATCTAATGAAATGACCAAAAAGTTGTTTGAAAAAAAAGCAACAAGATACACCAATTGTAGCCAAACAAGAAAAAGAGTAAAATTTTCACAACTTAAACTTTATGCTTTAAAACCAGGGGTTGGCAAAGTTTAGTCCTCAAGTCAACCCACCCTTCAGCCTATTTTAGTGTAGTCCACAAGCTATTTTAAAGGATTGTAAAGGACAAACAAAAACCCAAGAATATGTGACAGACTATATGTGGCCCACAAAACATAAAAGATTTCATCTGCCCGTTTATAGGAAAAGTTTGCCAGCTCCTGCATTAAACTTTGAAAAGTGGCAAAAAGGTAGCCTGACTTTGTTCCTACCCTGTCCACACCTCTGAGGAACTGTTACTAGTAATCTTGAGAATTTCCAATAATACCATCAATTCCAGAGAGTCCTGGACTGACTGATCATAAAGTAGATATAGAGACATTTAACCATAGCAAAGCCCTCAGGACATGACCACCAAATTGCTCATGGTATGGGGAGAAGCGGAGGAAAAATATTACAAGGTAATGTTAGAGGGCCTCCAGAAACCTGTGGTTTAGACGTAATACACCTGGCACATAAAATGTTTTATTGGGCTTCCCTGGTGGCGCAGTGGTTGAGAGTCCGCCTGCCGATGCAGGGGAAGCAGGTTCGTGCCCCGGTCCAGGAGGATCCCACGTGCTGTGGAGTGGCTGGGCCCGTGAGCCATGGCCGCTGAGCCTGCGTGTCTGGAGCCCGTGCTCCGCAACGGGAGCGGCCACAACAGTGAGAGGCCCGCGTAACAAAAAAAAAAAAAAAAAAAAAAAAGTTTTATCTAGGATGGACCTAGGTACAATCACACTAAGTGACATAAGTCAGACAGAGAAAGAGACTTATCGTATGATCACTTATAGGTGGAATCTAAAAACTGATACTCCTTACCGCCGCTCCTCCCCGTTCAGTGGTGGGTCTTCATATGATGTTTAAGAGGTTAAGTGTACAGTTAACTCTACAGTTGTACAGTCAACACCTGGCATTGCTGAGAACTGCACTCTAGACAGATTCTGACTTTAGAGGCTTTGTGTTCCTTCCCAAATCATGCTGTCCACTGTTCCCAAAGGACCCAGCTCAAATAGCGCCTTTTTCTTGAAACCTTTCCAGATTCTCCTTCCTCTTTTAACTCCACCCCACCCCCAGAAAATTCATATGATTATGCATATATATTATAGTTGTTAAAATATACTATCTTAAATGTATATATATCTTATCTGTTCAAATTTAAGCCTTTAAGCTTTTTGAGAGTCACTCTCATATCTTCATTTTTGTAACCCTCACCACATAGTGCCTTGCGCAAGGAAAATGCTAAATGACTAAATATTATATAACAGTTAAATAAGATAAATATTTGCTGTAAAACAAGCACAAAGTTTGTACTGTATGACATTTTATAATCTTAACTGTTGGAAACTAATGGAAATATGCTTTATTGTGGAATAATTTCTATCTTGTCAGGTTTGAAACTTGACGAAAGGAATATTTTTTGTCTGAATTATTTTACTGTGGTTGTAGGTATCTGTGGAATAGATGAATTTGATAAGATGGGGAATCAACATCAAGCCTTGTTAGAAGCCATGGAACAGCAATGTATTAGTCTCGCTAAGGCTGGCATAGTTTGCAGCCTTCCTGCAAGAACTTCCATTATTGCTGCTGCCAATCCAGTAGGAGGACACTACAATAAAGCCAAAACAGTTTCTGAGAATTTAAAGTAAGCCTCTTCAGATATTTATACTTTAATATATTGAATGCCTATAGATATGAAGAAGATAACAGGACATAAATGGAGAGTTCACAGAAGTTGCAAGTTTCCAATAAATGGACAAAAATGTATTAGAACACTGCATGTTAAAACAGTGAAGTGCTGGGACCTCCCTGGCAGTCAGTGGTTAAGACTCCACGCTCCCAATGTAGGGGGCACGGGTTCGATCCCTTATCAGGGAACTAAGATCCTGCATGCCACATGGCAAGCCCAAAATAAAAAAAAAAGAATAAAACAATAAAGTGCTATTGACATCTACCAGATGGGCAGATATTTTAAATATTAATCATTATTGGCAATGAGGTGGCGAAATGGGTTCTCACATACATAGTTAAGCATTTTGAAGGACAGCTTGACATGTTTATCACTATTTTAAATATATTCTGTTTGTTCCAGCCAATTCTTTTAGGAATTATACTCACAGAAATAGGCACAAGAGTGCACAAAGATATGTTGACAGGGTGGGTCTTACAGCATTGTTTATCACTGCCAAAGATTAGAAATAACTTGAAGTGCCCTCATCGGTAGGGAAGTGCTTGAACTATATAATAAGACTGTACTGTGGAAAGTAGCAATTAGGGGAATGAAGGTAGCTTTGTATGTACTGTGATAGGGGAACATGTCTGTGCTTTATGGTTAAGTGACAGGAGCACATTACACACTTATCTGTATATGTGGATCCCACTTTTTTCCAAAACCAGTGTTTATATCTGGGTGTGTGTATGCTTTCTCTTCTAATTTGTTCTGTACAGGTTGGACAAAATGTATGGGGAGGGGAAAATAGCCTCAAGTGATGCATAAGTGAGAAAAAGACAAAAAGATGCCTCAATTGAAAAATTGGAACTTTAAATTCTAGTGGGAAACAAAAAGCTAATTTTCTGATATTTAATAATAAATACTTTTATTGTAGGAATGGTACATAGTAAAAAACACAATTGTACTTTGAGATCCTGGGTATTTCTGTACTACCACCAAAAAAGCCATCTGTTAGTGTTTCTTAATAAAATGACAAAGTCCTGTAATTGGAAAGATCAGAAAGACCTTATTGAGCAAGGATCCAGGGAACTTGGATTCTGGTTTTTAGTGGTACCACTAGGATGTTGGTCCAATTCTTTAACCTCTCTGGATTTCAGTTTGTTGGTCTCAAATAAAGGAGTTATCTGGTTGGTAAATTTAGAAATGACTAAGTAAAACACAGCAATTTTACTGTAATGATTAACAGACATATAAATGCCCCTTTAAGAAAAGTGGTATTTTTGCTTCTAAATGGGCATAGGTACTTTGAGAGACTCAATGTTTTGGTGAGATAGGAAATATAAAAGATTAAGAACCACTCATCCAGATAACTTTCGATGTATCATGTAGCATTCTAGCTTACCAGTTCAATGATCCTAAATCATAGGGAGTGACATAGAACATAGAGAAGAATTTAGTGGTTTTGCTGGTGTGAGAAAATACTGCTTCCTCAACATACCGATATAGGTACATATAAGGCTGTGCACACGTGACCTGGTGTGTCTCTGGAGTTGGTGGGTATATTGAATCCAGAAGCTATTGCTTGTTTCTTTAACCTAAAGCTTCATTTTCTTTTTTTAAGTTCTACCTGGAACTTGATTAGTAAGCAAGTGAGTAAACAGTTTTCTAGGTTTTCTGTTTGTTTTAATTCTGATCACTGTTTCTTCTTTCTTTCACACCTTTAGAATGGGGAGTGCCCTACTATCCAGATTTGATTTAGTCTTTATCCTGTTAGACACCCCAAATGAGGATCATGATCATTTACTTTCTGAACATGTGATTGCAATAAGGGCTGGAAAGCAGAGAGCTGTTAGCAGTGCCACAGTAGCTCGTATGAATAGTCAAGATTCAAATACTTCTATACTTGAAGTGGTTTCTGATAAACCACTATCAGAAAGACTAAAGGTATGTTTCTTCTCCTTAATCATTCAGTTCAGTTTTGTTTGAATGTCAGAGTTCAGTGTGTTGCTTGTTGTAGAGCAGTAGTATGTAAACTTTCATAGCAAATACCTTTTATATTATAATACTAGAGTTTATATAAAGTTCAGTTGAAATAATCTGAGTCAGCTAGACTGAGAGCTAGAGCTACAGTGTTTGGCTTATTTGATCTATTTATCTAAACAAGTTATTTTAGCAGAAAGATTTTATTTGCTACTTATCCTTGTAATCTTGGGCCTTTTTATCATGCTTTAGGTGGTTCCTGGAGAAACAATAGATCCAATTCCCCACCAGCTATTGAGAAAGTACATTGGTTATGCTCGGCAGTATGTCTCTCCAAGGCTATCCACAGAAGCTACTCAAATTCTTCAGGATTTTTACCTTGAGCTCCGGAAACAGAGCCAGCGTTTAAATAGCTCACCAATCACTACTAGGCAGCTGGAATCTTTGATTCGTCTAACAGAGGTTCGTTGATTTTAAGTTCACATTCTTTTGGCTTAAAAAGGGAGTAGAGGGTAATAAGATTTCTCTCAATTTTCTGTGTAATGATTTGCTTTTCTTCCTACTGAGAGACATTAGAAATGGGTGGGCACATTTTTTTAAAAGGGTTGTCATATACTTAGCAATCAAAGTTTAACCACTTTTTTCGAAGCAGGACCAGTTACTTATGCAATGGGTTTTTTTTTCCTTTAATGACACTTAGGAGACTCTTGAAGTTTGAACATTGCTTAGGTTAACTAAGGATTTGGGGATTCAAAAGTGAGCATATGGGAACATGGAATGTGTCAAATATCTTAGTAGTATTTGATTTTATATACAACAGGTCTGTAAGTGCCTGTTTTTCTAACGGCAGTAACATCTATTCACAATTATGGAATGCTAAGAGAACTCTGGCAGTTAAAATTAGCTGGATCAGAGTTTGAGCTTTTTTGCTCCTAGAATCTGATTAACTCATCTTTGTTGTTTTAACAGATTAGTTAGGCATGATTTCCTGAAAGTACAAGGCAAGTCTATTTCATAATCAAATCTTCTAGAATGAGCATTCAGAAAGATGTTCAAAAAATTTTTATCTACTAAAATCTATTTTAGTAGAACAGTAGATTTTAAAATGAGTGATAATTTTCATACTCAAGTTTTCAGATAATTTTTTTAAATTGTGACTTTTCATACTACAGCCCCTCTTCCCAAAAATGTTTTGTGTTAAATGAATAAATGAAATAAACTTAGACATACTATACCTGCTCAATCAATGTTAAATATATTTATCTTTTGTTATCTGAAGATGGTTGTTTTCTTTCAAAGGCACGAGCAAGGTTGGAATTGAGAGAGGAAGCAACCAAAGAAGATGCTGAGGACATAGTTGAAATTATGAAATATAGGTAAGATTACATTTTAAATGCTGTTTTAAGTGAAATACCAGTCATCTTTCCATCTCAAATTACATATTTAACTGGGGCAAGCAATATTATTTTTATTTAGCCCATTTGATCACTTATTTTTCTCGGAACAAATTGTACTTTACTGGTTTAAAATATTCCTGTGTAAATAATCTTTACATTATTCAAAAAGGTTTTTTTGAATGGGTAATACATTCACATAGTTCTAAAATCAATTCAAAAACATACTTTGAGAAGGCTTGCCTCCATCCTGTTTACCATCCACCCTTCCTCTTTACCAGGACACCCATTACTTTCTTGTAAATAGCATATAACTTACTCTGTTCTGTACCTTTTTTTTTCAATTGAGATATAATTGACATATACCATTATTAGTTTCAGGTGTAAAACATAATGATTTTATATATGTATGTGATATACGTATATCAAAATGATCACAGAAAGTCTAGGTAACATTCATCACTGCACAGTTACAATTTATTTTCTTGTGATGACGACTTTCAAGATCTCCTCTCTGGAGACTTCCCTGGTAGTCCAGTGCTTAAGACTGAGCTGCCAATGCAGGGGGCGCATGTTCCATCCCTGGTCAGGGAACTAAGATCCCACATGTTGCATGGTGTGGCTAAAAAAAAGAATTGACAGCTTATAATTTTTTATTGCTGGCCCCAGAGTAACTAACTGCCTCATAATGAATAAAATTATTAACAATTAATGACTACCAACCCTTTCAACCAATTCCCTCTATATCTTAATATCTTACTGGTTTAGCATCACACAGCACTTGAACCATCAATTTTTTCTCTTTTACGTGACTCACTACTAAGGTTCGAGGGGTCTTGTAGGTGAAAATTTTACCAGGCTGGCTTCATTGTGCTGGAGACCCTCCAGTTGATCATTTATAAGCAAACAGATAGGAATTACTAGACTTTCTCATACAACATGCTGCCAGGGCTCAGTGTACCCAGCATATGAAGTAAAGGAATGGCCACAAAAACCAGCTGCCTGCCTGACTTCTAGTAGGTCTAACTTCCTGGGAGACGAGACCAATAAGAAACTGAGAGTCCTAATAGAGATCCTTTTTTCACTAGGAAAGTAAGTCACTGAACCCAACCAAAATTCTAGAAATCTTGGATTCTAAAATTTTTTCCTAATTGAAAACAAGCACCAACAACAGGGACTTCCCCTTTAATGACAAGAAGCTGCCTCTTTGCTCACAATCTTGAGTATGTGTATCTTTCTCTTTCTGTGCATGTACCCTTAAGTGCTTCACCTTTGGGAGTGGAGCCAAGATTGCCACTCCTGGTTTTCTTTTCTTTTTAATGCTCTCTCGCCCTTTCTTTGGGTTTTCTGGTGCCTGGCTCTACTGAAGAGTGTCAGTGTGCTTCTACTTCATAGACTGTTGGCAGTCAAACAAATCAAGGATCAGACTACCCCAGCCACTCACCTGCACCTGTAGCATTTGTTTTTTGAGGCTTTACCCTTTGTCACTTTCCCAAGGCCTCAGACCCCTCAGACCCCAGATTGCCTCAAGCAGCCAATCTGGTGTTTCTCTACAATAAATCCACAGGTCTGTGGACAACATGGATTAGTTCTCATATCTGAGCATTATACTTAAGCAAGGTATATTATGTTCTAATTGCCTTTTCAATAAAAATACTACAGTGCTCGTTTATGAATAGTTCTGCATGTCTGAATACTCATGTCAGACAGTATTTACATGTGCTTTTCCTTGTAGAACCTGTATTTGTTTCTACTTCTCAAAGTTGCCTTGCTCATAAAACTGAATTAGCGTCAGGCTGTCAGTTTTCTTCAGGATTCCTGAAAAAAGAGTTCTCATTATTAAGTGTAAATAGCACCCACATGAGATTTCCAGTTTGTTTCCCTGAATTGACTGTTTATTAACTTTTATAAAAATTTTCAGGGAAAAAAGAGGCTAGTTTGATTCCAAATGATTGGAGTTACCTGGCATTATTTCCATGGTAGAGATCAAGACCCAGTTAAACACGTTGAGACCAGATCGTGAATTATCTGCTTTGTGATACTTAACATGCTTTCTGTTCTCAGTCTAAACTCTGAGAGAAGGGACCTTATCTGTTGCATTTACCATGTACTCCCAGGGCCCAGACTGATGCCTAGCACACAGTAGGCCCTCAGTAAATGTACTGCATTAATGGTAAGGTTGATCTTAGTAATCATTTTTCATTCATTAAATCTTCCATCTGAGAGTTTCTTTTGTTTTTGTTTTGTTTTTTGGCTGCACTGTGTAGCATGTGGGATCTTAGTTCCCTGACCAGGGATGGAACATGTGCCCCCTGCAGTGGAAGCATAGAGTCTTAACCCCGAGACCACCAGGGAAGTCCCCATTTCAGAGTTTCTGTCTCCTCAACTTTTGAATGTTTGCCCTTAACGTGATTTGGAACCTGTAAAATTACACTTTAACTGGGAAGCAGAAGCCTAAATAAGAAAAATCTAAACTGTGACAATACATCACAATTATCAGAGCACATAGCTATGAAAACATATTTATGGGCAACAGTTCACATAAGCTTTCTCTTAAAATTGGAAATAAACTAGGAAGCAGAAGAGAACAGAGCCACCTTCAAAGGTTAAGAGATCATTGTGAGAGTTTTTTCTATTTAAGGAAAGTAACTCATATTTTACATACTTTTCTTCAAATCACAGATATGCCACTCATTAGCTGTGTAACTTTGGCAAGTCACTTAACCTTCCAAGACTTTGTTTCTTCATCTATAAAATGGGAATAAGCATAGTCCCTAAGTCGTAGGGTTGCTGGAAGGACTAAGTAGGATAGCACATGGTAAATAAATATAATTAAGGTAAATATTAGCTATTAACATAGTATCCTAAAGCATTTGTGATAACTGTTTTATGAGAAATAAGTATATGGTAAATTATATGGTAAAGTAGTTAATCATAAATAAGATTATACTATATAGGGGAAACACACATTCATCAAATTGTTTTATCAATTATTACAATCTTGGATGACTCATATTCCTATTTGTACAGTTCATTCTCTTTCATGTGGGCTCCTATCTATTCAGGGAACAAAATGAAGCTGTGTTTTTAGTAACCCTTTAAATTCATTCCTGTGAGCTCCTTAAAGGCAGGGATGGCACCTATTTTGTTCACCACGATAAGCCTACTGCCTCGGAAGTGACCAATTTATATTTGATTAATTAATTCCTGATTAAATAACATCTTTGCCTATGATCCTGGCTTTGAGACTACATATGTCTCATTTATAGGCAGAGAATTCAGGCAGGGAATCAGCAACAGGGCTGGCTAATTGTATGTCTAACTAGTACTTTCAGACTTCTGGCTAAAATTTACTGTCAAGTACCTATTTCTTTCCTTGATGATACTGTGAAGATAGGAGGAAAGCAGCAGAGAGCTGGAGTAATAGGCATATCCTTTAATATCTATCATTACTGCAACTCAGCAGAACCTTTCTAGTTCATTATCCAGAGTATTTTTCAACACCTTTTATTTGCCAGATGCTGCACTAGGAGCTGGAACACATCTTTACCAAGTGAAGCCTAAATTTAGTATGTTTAGAATTTCTTTTTTCATGAATGAAAAAGAATGTTCCAGGGCTTCCCTGGTGGCGCAGTGGTTGAGAGTCCTCCTGGCGATGCAGGGGACATGGGTTCATGCCCCAGTCCGGGAGTATCCCACATGCCGCAGAGCGGCTGGGCCCATGAGCCTGTGCGTCCGGAGCCTGTGCTCCGCAACGGGAGAAGCCACAGCAGTGAGAGGCCCACATACCACAAAAAATATAAATAAATAAATAAATAATGTGCCAGGTATTTATATTGTAGCCTATCAACTTTGTATTTTTATGCATTTCTCTTTGCAAATATAGGGAGTTTCTTAAAAGTGGTAACTGTCCAAAATATTTTTATCCCCAAACTGTTCATACATAGTGAATTACACAGTGGCCACTCAATAAATATACGTGTTTAAATCTTTGGTACGTGAGCCTCAGGGCTACTTCCACAATTTCTTTTTTTTTTTTTTTGCGGTACGCGGGCCTCTCACTGTTGTGCCTTTCCCGTTGCGGAGCACAGGCTCCGGACACGCAGGCTCGGCAGCCATGGCTCACGGGCCCAGCCGCTCTGCGGCATGTGGGATCTTCCCGGACCGGGGCACGAACCCGTGTCCCTTGCATCAGCAGACGAACTCTCAACCACTGCGCCACCAGGGAAGCCCCACATTTTTCTTCTTATAACCTGGAGGCCTGGGACAAAAATTTCTTTAGCTGTGCCACACTGGGTAACTTTGTTTTTCTTCCCTCCCATAAGCATGTTAGGAACTTACTCTGATGAATTTGGGAAACTAGATTTTGAACGATCCCAGCATGGTTCTGGAATGAGCAACAGGTCAACAGCAAAAAGATTTATTTCCTCTCTCAACAACATTGCTGAAAGAACTTACAATAATTTATTTCAATTTCATCAACTTCGGCAGATTGCCAAAGAGCTAAACATTCAGGTATGATAAACCAAATAATTAGTAAATCTTTTTATAATAATTTCAGGAGGGCTTTATTAATATAGTAGAATATTTTAATATCAAAAGATTTGGATTAAAAGAACAGAATAGGTGTTTTTGGAGTACTTAAAAATACAGGCTTGTTTTCTTTAAGATATAAAATTAGCTGCTCAGAGCTTTAAAAAGAGTTTTTATCTAAAATTCATACCTACTAAAGAGTTTTCAACATCTTGGTAGGGGAAAACATCATAGCAAGACTCAGTTTCCATGTTATTCTGACAGCCCTGTGGGCAAGTCATCCTTATAAATCGTTGAACCTCAGTTTTCTCATTTGTTAAATGGACATGATTCCACCTGCTCTACCTACTTAAAAGTTTTAGTGAAAATAGGTGTAATAGCACTTTAAACACGTAAAACAGTTTATACAGAAAATTGCTCACTCAATTTCAAAAGTTAGTCTAATTTTTGTTTTGAAGCTAAACTAAAACAAATATAAAAGATTCTCTGCAAACTGGGGTTATTTATTTATTTATTTTTAAACGCACAGCCTGTAATCCTTTTTTTTTTTTTTAAGAAGATGTTGGGGGGCTTCCCTGGTGGCGCAGTGGTTGAGGGTCCGCCTGCCGATGCAGGGGACACGGATTCGTGCCCCGGTCCGGGAAGATCCCACATGCTGCGGAATGGCTGGGCCCGTGAGCCATGGCCACTGAGCCTGCACGTCTGGAGCCTGTGCTCCTCAACGGGAGAGGCCACAACAGTGAGAGGCCCGCATACCGCAAAAAAAAAAAAAAAAAAAGAAGATGTTGGGGGTAGGAGTTTATTAATTAATTAATTTATTTTTGCTGTGTTGGGTCTTCGTTTCTGTGCAAGGGCTTTCTCTAGTTGTGGCAAGCAGGGGCCACTCTTCATCGCAGTGCGCGGGCCTCTCACTATCGTGGCCTCTCTTGTTGCGGAGCATAGGCTCCAGACGTGCAGGCTCAGTAGTTGCAGCGCACGGGCCTAGTTGCTCCGCAACATGTGGGATCCTCCCAGATCAGGGCTCAAACCCGTGTCCCCTGCATTAGCAGGCAGATTCTTAACCACTGTGCCACCAGGGAAGCCCCACTGGAGTTATTTTTGACTAGCTAGGCATTATAGAATCCAAGGTTTATATGTAGGTAGTTTTTTCTGTAAGAAGTACAGATAATTTTATTTGCATAAGAAACTTGACAATTGTATATTACTGTTTGAGAGATTCGTTTTAAAAATCATATTTTTGTATATTACTTAATGAGCTAATAACTCTTGATATTTTCTTCCAGGTAGCTGATTTCGAAAGTTTTATTGGATCACTAAATGACCAAGGTTACCTCTTGAAAAAAGGCCCAAAGGTTTACCAGCTTCAAACTATGTAAAAGAGCTACCAAGCCAGGCCCTCCTGGGTTTATTATGAAGAATATGCACCCAAAAAAAAAAAAAAAAAAAATGTTATCTGAAAAATGACATCCCAAAAGTAATGTAATAGGAAAAGAGTGTTGAACTAATTTAAGAAGTGATAAAGTCATGTGTTAATTTTTTAGTTCTCCAAAAGGCTAAAAATAAGTTGTTTATATTTTATCTAAATGATATAATTAGAAATTATTTATAGTTTTATTTTTGACCTGTCTTTCATTCTTATAAATATTTCATAGTTTTGCATATCACATGTGCATCTGGGTAAGCATTTACAGAGTTACATTTAAATGTTTAAATAGTTCTGACACACAAAATTGAATATCTTTTAGAAATAAATTGGAACCAACTTTCAATTCCCAAAAAATTTGGAAATTTTTTTTTTTTTTTTTTTTTTTTTTTTGCGGTACGCGGGCCTCTCACTGTTGTGGCCTCTCCCGTTGCGGAGCACAGGCTCCGGACGCGCAGGCTCAGCAGCCATGGCTCACGGGCCCAGCTGCTCCGCGGCATATGGGATCTTCCCGGACCGGGGCACAAACTCATGTCCTTTGCATCGACAGGTGGACTCTCAACCACTGCACCACCAGGGAAGCCCATAATTTGGAAATTTTTATATTGACTTTTTTTGGACTTTGGTTTATAGCATTATATGTCTCATGTATACAATATTACAATTAGACTTCTGTATATACTACTGCAAGCTCACCAAAAGTCTAGTTTCCATCCATATATTGACATACTAAGCTTAACATCTTAGCTACTGAAAAAAATTTTAAATAAATAGCTGTGTGAGACTAATATTTTTTTGAAAGAATATTTTATTTATTTATTTATTTATATATTTTTTTTTAATTGTTTTTTTTTGGCCATGCTGTGCATCTTGCGGGATCTTAGTTCCCCTACCAGGGATCAAACTCATGCCCCCTGCAGTGGAAGCGTGGAGTCTTAATCACTGACCACTGGACTGCCAGGGATGTCTGTTGTGCAAGACTAATATTAAAACCTAGCAGCGTCTGTTCCACTCTTCCACATGCCCTATTTTTCTGTTCAGTCTCAACTGTTCTCACATTTACCTCCATTTTTCTAAAGGACACGCTAGTAATGCTAATTCTTTTTTTTTTTAATTGAAGTATAGCTGTTTTACAATATTGTGTTAATTTCAGGTGTACAGCAAAGTGATTCGGTTATACATATATATGTATATATTCTTTTTTTATTATTATGTTCTTTTTTTTCTATTCTTTTACATTATAGTATATTATAAGATATGAATGTGGTTCCCTGTGCTATACAGTAAATTCTTGTTATCTATTTATAGTAATGCTCATTCTTGAGTTTTCAGTTTCAAAAATTATATTGACTTTTTACCTTAGAAGATAAGAATGTGGTTCTCTTAAATCTTTCTACATACATACATAAATACATACATACACACTTCCCCATTTCTTTCCAATTTAGTTATATATCATAATTTTTAGTTAAATCTGTATTTGGCTTTAATCTTATTATGACTGTTGAATATATTCATCTCCTTTCTTGTACAAATTTTGTTTTCCTTAGAATTAATAATTTGTTTTTCAACCACTTAGCTTTGACCCCAAGACTCCACTGTAAGTCTGAATCTCCTCTCAGAATACGCAGACAAAGCAAATAGTCTATTTTAACTTCTTGGAGACATCTCTTCTGGAGTTCTCCAGCCTTTTCCATTCTGAACTACACTTCTGTTATCATGAGATGTCTCATTTTCTCTCCCATTTCCTGGCTCCTATGTCTTTCTCTTTCTTGTTTTTCTCCTTTATTTTGGTGGAATCCATTTTCTTGTAGCTTCCTGAGGAAGATTTTATAAGGCACATTCTATCCTTAGTCATGGATTGATAGTTTGGGCATAGAATTTTAGTTTGGAAATCATTTTCTCTCAGAATTCTAGATATGACTCTGTTGCTTTTAGTTTTCAGTTTTGCTGTTTGGAAATCCAAAGCCATTCTGATTTTGATTCTTGGTATGTGACCTTTACTTTCTCTGACAGGTTATTTGTACCTTCCCTTTTCCATGGTGTTCTGAAATTTTATAGTGTTTAAAAACTCTATGCTGCTGGTTTCTTATGCCAAAAATGTTGGAGTTATCTTAACTCTCTCTCTTATCCCCTAATCAGTCCATCAACAAATCCTGTCAGCACTATCTTCAAAATGCCTGAAATCTGATTACTTTTCATTACTTCCAGTTCCACTATTCTGGCCCAAGCCATCATCTGTTGTTCAGCTTCATAAGGACAAGGACTTTGCTTTATTCACCCCTACTGCCCTAGCATGTAAAACAGATTTTGACCACATACCCCTATGAGGTAAACAAACACACATGAAGTGGGTGATTATACCACTTATAAATGAGGACACAGAGTGATACAGAACTTAATCAGAGTGGTTAAGCAACTTGATTTAAGAATATAGAAAAAGAATAAGAGAATAAAAGAGAAAGGAGTTTCTAGTTACAAGAAGGAGGCATTCTCCCCTGTTTCTGGGAAGTTGCTCAAAAGCAATGAGGAAACTGAAGAACAAAAATATATAGTCCAGGGCTTCCCCGGTGGCGCAGTGGTTGAGAGTCCGCCTGCCGATGC
>NW_006796981.1:1149777-1195182 GCF_000442215.2 Lipotes vexillifer | reverse complement strand
GCTGAGCCTGCGTGTCCGGAGCCTGTGCTCTGCAATGGGAGAGGCCACAACAGTGAGAGGCCCATGTACCACAAAAAAAAAAAAAAAAAATATATATATATATATATATATATATATATATATATATATATTTTATATATATATATATATATATATTTATATAGTTCATCTTCTGTGAACTAGGAAACAACTTGAGACCCCAAACCCCAACACTAGGAAGGACTCTCAAGAGCTGTCAGGATGACCCAGGCAGCCTTGCATGAGGGAGGAGGCAGAGATGATGCCTATGGCTGAAGATTTCCAAAGGAAGCAACAAAGTGTTTCTCAGAGTGTACTTTGCACACCTCTTGGAGCAAAAGGTAAAACCCCACCGTTGCAATAGTGTGAATATGGCATACAGATTGGTGGCAGCAGCTTCTAAGGAGAGGTTAAAATGAGAAGTTATACAGATGCCACTTTGAAGGAGAAAAAAAATCTGGCTGTCCTCAAATTTCTCCAAAACAACACTCATCACTGAAACATGTAGAGCAATGCCTACAAAAATAATTTTTTTTTTTTTTTTTAATTCTGGCTGCATTGAGTCTTTGTTGCTGTGTGCGGGCTTTCTCTGGTTGTGGTGAGAGGTGGCTACTCATCGTTGCGGTGCACGGGCTTCATTGCATTGGCTTCTCTTGTGGAGCACAGGCTCTAGGCGCACGGGCTTCAGTAGTTGCAGCACATGGGCTCAGTAGTTGTGGCTTGTGGGCTCTAGAGCACAGGCTCAGTAGTTGTGGCAAACGGGCTTAGTTGCTCCGTGGCATGTGGGATCTTCCTGGACCAGGGCTCGAACCCGTGTTCCCTGCATTGGCAGACAGATTCTTAACCACTGCACCACCAGGGAAGCCCACAAAAACTTTTAAAAAAGAATTTTATACCCAGATGTTTAGGTCAGGTTTCTTAGTTGCAAACCAGGAGTCAACAAACTTTTTCTGTAGGGGGCCAGATAGGAAAAACTTTAGGCTTTCTGGGTCATATGACCTCTGTCACAATTATTCAACTCTGCCCTTGTTACACTACATAAACAAATGAGTGTGGCTGTGTGCCAATAAACTTTATTAATAGACACTGAAATTTTAATTTCATAAAATTTTCATGTGTCTAGAATGATAATCTTTAATTTTTTTAATCCATTGAATAATGACAGATAGTGGGTCCAATTTGGCCCATGAACTGTGGTTTGCAGACTCTTGGTTGCAAACAGTAGAAACTGATTCACTTAATTAAGCAGGAAAAGGAGGTTTTTGAAAGAATTTTGGTTAGCTCACAGGATTGTTGGAGGGCTGGTGAGTTAAGAGGATAAACTTCAAGGAGCAATTTCTAAAATTGCCCTTAAGAGGAAGCTGCTACCACTCTACTGCCTCACAGGCACTAGAGGAAAGTGCTGTTGCCTCCATGTCCCATGGATGTCACTTCTGTACTAGGGACATGGGGAAACCAAAATACAACTTTCAGCAAACTAGATGACTGGAAAATTAAAACCCAAAAAAAAAAGGCAATGTACACTGAACGTTTAACTGTAGGACCAATAAATGTGATTATTGCCATAGAACAGAATGTAAATATTAAGTCCTGATTTTAAAAAAGGAAGGAAGGAGAAGGTAGATAGTAGTGTAAATATGATGTCTTTGTGGGATAGAGGGTTAAAAGGTATTTAAAGATGATAAATCTATTAATAGTATAAAAAGTACATTTCACAAAAGTCAGCACAGATAACATCAAACAAAGTAAGGTGATAGACGAGAGAGAAGGAAGAGGAAATATACTACATAAATAGTATACACATATACTATATGTTTATATAATATATACTTATGTAGTATAAATATACTATGTTAACATACATTGTTCAAAGAGGAAAATAACAGATACTGTTTAAAAGGTCAGATGTTAAAACTATTAGATGAAATTATAAAAAAAGATGATATAAACCTAAATTATCAGAAGAAACTCTTCTGTGTTTCTTAGATCCTCTGTTGTCTACTTGGCATCCATTAATCGCAAGGCCAAACTAATGTCCAAAGTTGTTTACATCTCTGCTGGGATCCAGCTTTCTCTGATTACAAACCTTCCAACAACAAACGCCGGTATCTATGTTTCACTTCTTGCCCAATAAGGGACAGCCTCACCTCACCAGTTCCCACAACCACAACAATAAACACTTAGGCTTCCCCCTTGCTCCCGCCTTCTGACCAGCCTTGATGCTTCCCCCTGTGGCCCTTTGTGGTGTGGTATTGCCCACTTCTCTTGGAAAGTGTAAGTAATACATTCTTTCAAAGGTAGTTGCCTCATGTCTGTCAGCTTATCATTCCTGATTAAAATAAATCCCAGGTACAAATTTTAGAACAGAAACATACAAAGCAAAACAAGAAAACATATCGTGGAAAGTTTTAGAAGTAAGAAAAGAGCCTAACAAATTCATGACAGAAGTAAACCTAAACCTAAATATGTGAAATCAATAAATGCAAATGGGCTAAACTCGCCTATTGAAACAAAAGTCTTTCAGATGGGATCACAAACTCTTGTATGCAAGATATACTTAAAGTCAACTAGAAAGTTGAAAATAAAAGTATGGATAAAGGTGTACCAGGAAAATACAAACAGAAAGCAAGGGTGTCATCTTAATATAAAAGGAGACTGAAGTCAAGGCAAAGCTTTATTAAACAAAGAATATTTTCTATAATTCTAGGCAGAGCAGTTCATAAAATTATATAATAATTATGGATATGTTGCAAATAGCGTTAGGAAGCAGAAACTATAAGAGAGACCAGGAAATGCAGAAGTCAAGTAGTAAGAGACTCTGGTTTACTTCTCTCAGTTCATGGTAGTCAAGTGGACAAAAATTAAGAATAAAGAAGACATTCTCTAATAACACCATATACAAAAATAAACTCAAAATGGATTAAAGACCTGAATGTAAGACTGGAAACCATAAAACTCCTAGAAGAAAACATAGGCAGTACACTCTGACATAAATCGTAGTGGTATTTTTTTTTTCTTGGATCTCTTTCCTAAAGCAAAGGAAATAAAAGAACAAATAAATAAATGGGACCTAGGGACTTCCCTGGTGGTCCAGTGGTTAAGACTCCACACTCCCAATGCAGGGATCACAGGTTCGATCCCTGGTCAGGAAACTAAGATCCTGCATACTGTGCAGTGTGGCCAAAAATATATACATATATAAATAACTAAATAAAAATAGGGACTTCCCTGGCAGCCCAGTCGTTGGGACTCCATGCTCCCAGTGCGGGAGCAGGGATGCAGGTTCAATCCCTGATCAGGGAAATGGGATCCTGCGTGCCCCATGGGGAAGCCAAAAATATATATGTATATATAATGGAATACTACCTAGCCATAAAAAAGAATGAAAATTTGCCATTTGCAACAAAATGGATGAACTTCGAGGATATTAAGCAGAATATCACTGTAGATTACAGTTGAGTGGAGGGTGGGGTGTAGCTATTGGAGTCAGGTAATAAATAGAGTTTGGGCCCAAGTCCATCTTACAGTGGACCAATGGGTCCCTGAACCTACCCTATAGTTACTTCAGTTCCTGAATGCCTAATTGGAGCAGACATAGTTAACTTGAAAAATCTCCACTTGGCTCCCTAATTTGTGGATCAAGGCTATTCTGATAGGAAGGCCATATATTATTATCATAGTATCGTAAGGCCAAAATAGTAAACCAAAGGCAATGCTGCATTGCTGGAGGAATCACAGAGATTACTGCCACCATTTCTTTTGGAAGATAAAGTGCACTATTTAATTCATTTTATTGTAGAAGATGTCTTAGAAAGACAGCAGTAGAATGTTTTAAATTACTCCAATTACAGCTGCAATTCCAATTGTAGCCTCTTTACTAGAGCAAATCAGCATAGCCCCTAGAACTTGGCAGGAAGCTATACATTTGGCAAATGCTATTTTCTCTATCTCATTAATAAGAGAACACTGGCAGCAGTTTGCTTTTACCTGTCAAGAACAATATTTCTTCATTGTCTTATCTCAGGTCCATGACAACTCTGACTCTCTGTCATAATTTAGTGTACAGAGACTTGGACCATCTCCCCATCCCATGGGATGCCAGTTCTTGTCCATACACTGATGACATCATGCTGCTAGAATGATAAGTGAGCAGACTATACTGGCTACCCTAGATACCTTGGCAGGTCATCCATACCGTAACCTTGGAGGTAAATCCCACAAAAATTCAGGGGTCTGTCTCCTCAGTGAAGCTTCTGGATTCCAGTAGTTAGGAGCATATCAGAATATACCCTGCAAAGTGAAACAAGTTGCTGTACTTTGCACCCCATTACACTCTGAAAGAGTCACAATACTTGTCCTTCTTTGGATTTTGGAAGCCAGATACAACACACTAGGTGTGCTACTTATACAATAAGTATAATTCATAATACTTTTAGTTTTGAGTGTGGCTCAGGGATACTGTGATTTATGAATTATATATTCATCCCTGTTTCTGGCATAGAGTTTCCCAAACCTTTGGAATTTCCTGAGCAATAAGCAAAAAGATGGGAGCATTTTTTTTGTCATAATACTTGGTCTCTTGTCCTCAGTTCCTGAAATCACTTCAGAGCCATAAAAGTGAAATGGGTGTCTTATCACCTTTCCATCACTATGGGGTTTATGTTACTGAAGGGACTTTTGGAAAGCACCTAAGGGTTACTAGGGAAGCAACTACACAATCGGGGGTTGGAACTTTCAGTCCTACCCCCTGACTTCCAAAGAGGGGAGGGAGACTGGGGGTTGAATCAATGGCCAATGGCTAATGATTTAATCAATCACGACTATGTAATGAAGCCTCCATAAAAGTCCAAAAGGAGAGGGTTAGGGGCGCTTCTGGATTGGTGAACATGTGGAGATTTGGGGTGAGGACATGGAAGCTCCACATCCTTTCACTGTACCTTGCCCTATGCATCTCGTCCATCTGGCTGTCCCTGAGTTATATCCTTTTACAATAAACCAGTTATCTAGTGAGTAAATGGGTTTCTGGAGTTCTGTGAGCAGCTTTAGCTAATTATTCACACCCAAGGAAGGGATTTGTGGGAACCTCTGATTTATAGCCAACTAGAAGCACAGGTAACAACCTGGGCTTGGGATTTGTATCTGAGGTAGAGGGCAGTCTTATGGGACTTCACCTGTGGAATCTCATACTGTCTCCAGGTTGACAGTGTCCGAAATGAGCCAAATTGTAGGATACCCAGCTGGTGTCCAGAGACTTGCTTGGTTGTGTGGGAAAATTCCACCCCCGACACTGGAATTTGATCCAGGACCCAAATAGGCTCAGAGCAAGAGAAGGCTCGCCAGTTGGTTCAGGCTGCAGTGCAAACATCTTAGTGATGGTGCTCTAAGTTTCTATGTCAGATTACTCGATGGAACCTGGTCCCAGCAGGTCCTTATAGGCCAATCACAACATAGGCCTCCAGGATTGGCAGAAGTCCTGGTTCTCTTCAGCCAATAACTACTCCTCTTCAGAAACAGCTCCAAGCCCTCTACTGAGCCCTCATCTACTGGCCACAGGACACTAAGAGGTATTCTCCGATCCACCAAGCCGTAATGTTGAGTGGGTGTAGCGGCATTCATCATAAAGTGAAAGGGGTGTATGGAAGAACAGGCTTGAGTTGGTCCCAAAGGCCCAGTATGTTTTCAGGAATGTGACTCACACTCCCAGTGAGTCTGGTCCTGTCATACTGCTCTCTCCCTTCCATATCTGAGGCCTCATAGGGTAGTTCAGCTGAGAAAGAAACATTTTGAACCTGGCTTACAGGTGGTTCTGCATGACATCTGGCACTAGCCAAAAGTGGCGTGCTGCTATATTACAGAATCTCTAAGGAGAACACAGTGTTCTGAAGAACACTGGGAAAAGGATTTTTTCCCCAGTGGGCATAACTTCAAGCATACATCATGTGGCTCAGCCAGTCGGGACGTATAAGAAACAAGATGGTCAAGCCTGTGCTTAACTTAGAATAAAAGCAAAAATACATGAAATGGCTTACAATGCCTTTCATATCTTGCCCCATGTTCACACTCTAACCTCAACTCCTACTGCACTCATTCCTCTCACTCACTCTGTTTCAGCCACACTGGTCTCTTTGCTGGCCCTTGTACAAACCAGGCACATTCTACCAGAGAGTCTTTGCACATGCTGTTTCTCCTCTCTGATCTGCTTTTCAATCAAACGGCCACATGGGTCATCCCCTCAACTCCTTTGGGTCATTACTCAAGTATCACCTTCTTAGTGACATCTTCCCTGAACATTGTTTAAAATTGCACTTCCCCAACCCTGTCTTCCGTCTCTGTTTCTCTGTTGACAATCTAATATACTATATAGTTTATTCATCTTGTTTATGTCTGTTTCCTCATCCCACTAGAATGTAAGTTCCATGGAGATAGGAATTTTTAACTATTATCTTCACTGTTAAGTCCCCTGTTCCTATAATAGTACCTGGCACTGACAGGCACTCAATAAGTATTTGCTGAATGAATGAACTTCAGTCTGGGGAAGAGGCTTGTGAATAAGTTTCTAAGAATGTACTCTGAGTCTGAGAACACCTGGGTCCACATGAATGTGCACCAAAGGAGCTTTGCAACTAGATATCACCTATTCCGTAGATGTCAGCTAGTCTCTTTCTACAGCCACCTCAGCCCTTGGCCAATGAGTTCATGAACAAAGTGACCACGGGGCCGGGGGTTTCAGTTAGGCATGTGCTCAACAACATGAACTTCACCAAGACTGACCTAGACTATCACCATTGCTGAGGGTCTAAGTTGACAGCAGAGCAGCTTATCTGAGACAACACAGTGCCAAACTTCAGGGGGATGAGCTTGCCACTTGGTGGCAGATCAATTACTTTGGGCAGCAAGAGGGCAGCAATTTGTTTTCTCTGGAAGAAGTGAGCTTATTTTGGATAGGTCTGCTCTTGCTGCCTTACTTCTTTCAGCAATGCCATATGTGAATTTATTAAACTTATTTACTGTTATGATATCCCACATATTACTTCTCACTAAGGAAGTCATTTTACAACTGAAGAAGTAAGGCAATGGGTTGAAGTTCATGGGTACTGTCTTTACCATGTACCCCATCACCTAAGAGCATCTGGCCTGAGGGAACACTGGAATAGACAATAAAAAATCAGTTACGGTGCCAGCTAGTTGATAATATCTAGCAAGTCTGGGGTACTATCCTACAGGATGAATTATTTTCTCCAAGCCAGTGACCACTTTATTGTGCTGTTTCTTACACAGCCAGAACACATGGGTCTAGGAACCAAGGTGTAAGAGTAATACCTTGTCACTGTTACTTCTAATGATCCCTTCATAAAGTTTTTGCTTTGCATGCCCATAAAATTGGGCTTTACTAGCTAGAGGTCTTACTATCCAAAGGAGGAATACTTCTACCAGAAGACAGGACAATGAATCCATTGAACTGGATGTTGAAATTACCACCTAAACATTTTAGCTCTTGTGCCTATGATGTAGAAAACATAAAGAGGATTAGTGGGCTTCCACTTGATAATTAGGAGAAAACTGGGTCACTGATATAAATTGGGGCATGGAAGACACTTCCAGAACTTAGAGGGTCTTCTAGGGCAGTTTCTAATATGTTCACATCCACTAATAGAAGGTGGTGGAAACTATAGGCAGGATCATTATGGGCTTAGATGCCTCAGGATGAAGCTTTGAGTCATCCTACCAGGTAGAGAATCCAGACCAGCTGAGATGCTGACCGAGTAAAAAGGGAATACAGAATGGGAATGGAGAAAGATAGTTCTAAATATTAACTAGAACCTCAAGACTAGTTGCAGAAAGAAGGCCTGTATTTGTACATTAAGCAACTTGCCTCCCCCCTTACTTCCCCTGTTATTTGAAATAAAATGTATTGGTAGTAGTCAACTTGATAATTTAGTCCTTTGGATAGAGGTTATCAAGCAGAGTGTAGGAATAAACACCACACAGTGAGTGATAGATCTTTATAGCTTCCTTTTATAAAGAAGGGAAATATGTTTTTTGCGTTGTCATGTTAAGTTGCTGTTGTTATACAGATGTTTATGAATGGGTAGAATGAACATGTATGCATATTGACTAGCCAAAGAGGTGGATGGTAGTAAATAAAGTGATTTTGATACCCGACACCCAATCCATCCTCCTAGTGTGCCTTCCTATAATGCAGAGGTTGGAAAGCAAAGAAACGTTTCCCAAAGTTTTTTTTTTATTTTTTATTTTTTGGCTGTGCCGCGTGGCTTTTGGGATCTTAGTTTTCCCACCAGGGATGGAACCCCAGGCCCATGGCAGTGAAAGCACGGAGTCCTAACCACTGGACCGCCAGGGAATTCCCTCCCAAAGTCCTTTTGGCGCTTGAATTCTGAGTGTGAATTGGAGTCCACTGATTAGATTTGGAAGGTAGAATTGGAGAGCCATCTTCCTCCGGCTTGCTGTTTTCTGCTGGCACATGTAGTTGAGGAAACATTTAATTTAATTTCTCTGCAACAACATTCTAGCAGTTGTTAAGAGGCAGTTGTGTGATGTTGGCAAGCCCCAATTCTCCACCTTTCTTGTTGTGGGGGTAGAAGCTCCCCTGGCAAGCCAGGCCTGTAGTGTTTTTCTGGGAGTCAGCCCTGGAGACCCAGCATGCAGCCCACTCCTCCAGCCCTTCCAACAATATTACAATCATCTCTGTTTTACAATCCTTCTTTTTAATGTGCCGAGAATGGTCTGCATTTCCCGTAACTAAATCCTCACTGATATACCTTTATCCAAAGCACTCTACCCAGCTCACCTACTATATACTTAAAAAGTTATGAGGCAATATTAATTCATAAAAACTACATACTAGTTTTATTTGAAGTTATAGAGGTCACTATCAGAAGAACTAAAAACTATACCAGGTTTGCTCTGGAGCATGGGCCTAGGGGTGGAAAGGTAGAGTGTACATATTTGTTTTCATCATCAGCTTTTCTACACAGTGGAATTAGTTACCGTATATATATATATATATATATATATATATATATATATATATATATATACAACTATATATATATAACTTGATAAGATAGACATAAAAATAAATGAAAAGGTTAAAAAAATTGAGTGAGATTTTGACATTTAAATTGAAACTATTTTTAATACACACACTTGCAAAGTCACTGAATAATTCATTAAGACGAGAACCTTAGCCTTACTTCCATATACGAATAATAATTTCAACAGACTTCTTCTAGATATTTTGAAAACACTGGATAGCCTGAAAACTTCTCTTTCTCAAAGAAGGTCTGTTATCTAAAGTATTGGAAATGGCTTTCCTTCTCAGTCCTGAGAAGCACTGTATTCACAGGTTTGGCAGGCAAAATGTCATCCCCCCTCCGATGACATCCACATCCTAGTCCCCAAAATCTGTGAATATGTTAGGTTATACAGCAAAGGAAAATTAAGATTGTTAATCAGCTGGTCTTAAAATTGGGAGATTGATTATTCTGAATTATTTAGGTAGGCTCAACATAATCAAAAGGAATTTAAAAGTAGAAGAAGGAGGCAGATGGAGTCAGTCAGAGGAAGATGTGACTATGGAGAAAAGGCACAAAGAGAAGCAACCCTGATGGCTTTTAAATGGAGGAAGAGGGGCATCAGGCAAGGAATGTGGGTGGCCTCTAGAATCTGGGAAAGGCAAGGAAACAGATGCTACCCAGAGCCTCTAGAAAGGACCACAGCCCTGTCAACGCCTTGATTTTAGCCCAGTAAGATCCGTGTTAGACTTCTGACCTTCAGACCTGTAAGATAATAGATTTGTGTTAAGGCACTAAGTTTGTGGTAAGGTGTTGCAATAGCAATAGGACACTGATACAACATCGTATAAACAGTATTCTAGCAAAAGGAGCTGATATCTAGTCATGACACTGAAAACCAGCTGTAAAAAAAACAAAAGGCAAGTCATGCATTTTGTTGTCTCCTACTCACTGAATGTTTGGAGAACCTCTCAGTGAAAAAGACTCTTAGCTAACATTTCGGTTGTGGAAGTTTTTCACATTTTGTCCTTGACACCTTCACTGTGAGACAGCAAGAAAGATGCCTTTTTTGCTATAGTTTCTGTATCATCAGAGGTTACCCAAACAGCAGCTGGACTATGAGAGGTTCTCAGTGAAGGGTCTGGGATGAAGGACACACCCCTTCACCAAGGTGATGAATAAAGAAGAGTGAGGCACTGAAATTTCTTGGTTGCTAGGTTGACACCTTTAAAAGCTGAGGTGCTATCCCCTTTTCTTCTCTGCATAATATGTTAAACTAGGGGCCATAGAGAACAAGCACAGGATGTGAACATGGCAAAGAGTCCATAATACCCCCTGAGCTCTGAACACAGAGGTGTGAGTGAGCATTGCCCACAACGGTTATGACCATGGGATTGGTGAGTGGGTCTCCTGGGCTATAGAAATCCCTTGAAATTTTACCAAAATTTGTATTGCTTATTGTTTATAGCTTTCATTGGATTATATAGGAAGTCTGCAAAACATTCCATGGAAGATGCTTTTGATCTTTTAGGGGCTGGAGTCCAGCCAGCTTGCAATGTAAGCTCTCTGAGAACAGAGACATGTAGATTCCCTAGAATCTAAACATGAGTGGTATAGAAGAATTTTCTAATTGTGGAAGAAAGGAAATAATATGTTTAGTTTAATTTGCTTCCTGGGAAATGGGCTTGGAATTGACAAAAAATAGAAGAGGTGGCGGTAGCCAAATATCAGAGGGTGGTTTTAGTATCAGAAAACCTATTCCAAACTGTGGCTGATTTGTATACAAGTTGATATACTTTGGTAACAGCCAGTTTTACTGGGTAAAAATCTCAGTTTTAGTGAGTGGGTAAAGACTGAAAAATTTTTCAAAAGGGATCTAGCCCTGTATTTTGTTCAAAATATAAGAAGAGTCATAGTTTAACTCAAATTTCGCCAAGAAACACAACTGTTTTTTCTACTAGTACTGAGCCTCTCAGCCCTATACCACCTTTTCCTAGATATGAACACGTGCTCCAGAATTAAAGTTATTAAACAACCTGATTTAACTGAAAAAAAAAATTAATGCTGGGAATTCCCTGGTGATCCAGGGGTTAGGACTTGGTGCTTTCACTGCCAAAGCCCGGGGTTCCATCCCTGGTCAGGGAATTAAGCTTCTGCAAGCTGCACAGTACAGCCAAAAGAAAAAAATAATAATAATAACGCTGAGTTGTGTGGAGAAAAATATGAGGACTAAAAATATGAGGACTAAAAATATGAGGACTAACAAACTGCTAAGTTTTCAAGGAATATGACGTATGTATAGGAAATCAGTAGCTGAAGAATATTTATTACATTCAAAAACACTTTAAAAAACAAAATTCTCAAATTTGTATTCAATTTTCAGGTATTATATAACCCCTTTAAAATTAACTAAAGTGCTGAGTATTCTGTGGAGGAAAAAAATTATCTTGTGCTCACATTTGAAGGTTTCTCTCAGAAGTAAACCACTGAAAGAATCCACAGTATTGCTTTAAATTTTTTCCATTGGGGAGGGGGGGTGTGAAGGAGGTGTTTATCATCTTTCAAATTCAGTCACTTGTCCTGAAATGGATTGGATAGTTAGATGATAACATTAAAATAGGTCTCTCTAAGCTATAGAAAACAAGATTCTTAAATTTTTGACAAGGAGATATGGAACAAAAAATAAAGCAAGTCATACACTAAATAATGTTAAAAATCCTGCTGTTACTTTAAAAATATTTTACTACTGGGAATTCCCTGATGGTCGAGTGGTTAGGACTCGGTGCTTTCACTTCTGTGGGACCAGGTTCAATCCCTGGTCAGGGAACTAAGATTCCACAAGATGTGTGGTGCGGCCAAAAAAAATTTTTTTTTATTACTAAGGGAAAATAGGGCAAAAGTATTAAAACCAACTCTTTCCCCCTGCATCGGCAGGCGGACTCTCAACCACTGCGCCACCAGGGAGGCCCTATGTGACTGTTTTTACTTCCTTTGAAGCTTCCTACAAGAAATGAACCATTTATATGAGTTTTTATAAACTCTTAGCTAAAGACTTGTTCACATATTCTCAGAAAGGAATAATCAAAGGCTGGCACTAGAAATTGACAAAAAAAATTTAGTTTAGATCTCTTAATAATTTAAAGAGCAATCTAAATTATAGAATTTATATAGAGTTCATCTCTGCAGGCCCTGAAGAGCTTGACCCTACCACTAATGCCCTCTCTTGGGTACACGTGTTTCAAATCTAAACCCAATCACTTCATTCCTTCCTGTTTAGACTGTTAGTTCGTGTAGTTATTACAATGGTTTAAACCTGTACCTTAAACTTTGTGTTACTAAGTATTCAAAATACCTTTGGGGTTAGGATGAGTAATTACAGTTCACTCCTACAAAACTTAACTCTCCTTGATTCCTGAGGAGAGAAATAATTTCATTTTCCTGATTTGGCTTTAACTTCCAATTATTATTTATATAAGACCCATCCACTTGCAGAGCTATTTTCTTTGCACTATAATTATTTTCTTCTGGTCCCAGGAGACAGAAAGTGGCTCAAGTTTATTGTATCCCAGATCTAACAACTTAATATAAGTAACAAACACTATACCTTATTGTATGTCTAATATAAGAAGAGGGTAAACATATCTCTATGTTTATCAATAGACTATTAACAGAAAATATTAACGAATATATTTGGGATAGTTTTCTTTTCAAAAAGCTTATGCTTCAAATAGAAGTGACAAGTGGGAAAGAATGAGTAGGTTGCAGAATTTTCAAAAGCCTAAAACCAAGATCCAGGAATCTTTAGCAGAGGTAGGATGTGCCTATTTTCAGCACAGCCCGACCTGCACCGCTTTGCAACTAACCAAGGAAAGCCTGAGTGGCGAGACAATACTACCCTCTAGGGGCAACATTTTTACTTTCACAACTTCCACAGCAAAGGATCAATCAAAAGGTAAGAAGCCACACACAGGTGGCCCAGTGGTTGGGAATCCGCCTGCCAATGCAGGGGACACGGATTCGAGCCCTGGTCCGGGAAGATCCCACATGTCGTGGAGCAACCGTGTGCCACAGCTGCCACGGGCTGTGTTCCACAACTGCTGAGCCTGTGAGCCACAACTGAGCCCACATGCCACAGCTGGTGAGGCCCGTGTGCCTGGAGCCCGTGCTCCGCAACAGAAGAGGCCACCGCAATGAGAGGCCCGTGCACTGCAATGAAGAGTGGACCCCGCTCACCGCAACTAGAGAAAGCCCGCGCGCAGCAACAGAGACCCAACACAGCCAAAAATAAATAAATAAATTTATTTAAAAAAAAAAAAGCCATACACGGTATAGCTCCATAGCTCCGCTGTGACTGCACAGTAGATATTAGTAGCTATTGTTGTTAGCATTTATGCTTTCAAAGAAGTAACTTAAGCACACTGTCAACTGGCTAATTATTCAAGGTTATTTACAATCCTTTCTTTTCCTGTTTTGTTCTGTTAGAATTTACATGATTGACTACAGAAGTTGGGATAAGACACCTGACTATTTTTTTAAAAAAATAATTCTAATAAAAAGGGTGGAGATAAAAATTGGAATTAATTTCAAGCAAGATACTTAGGGCTCATAGACGGATACTTACTTGGATTCTTGTTACAGGCTTACTTTTCCAATTATTTTTTCCTAATTTTGGGAAAAAGTCCAGTGACAGAGATTCCCAATCCCTCAGACATATGAGCTGCCCACCTATTTAGTTAATCTTATTGGATAGAAATTAACTTATACAATTTATAAAACAGGGAATTAACTTATTATAAATCAAATACTAACTGTAGAACTTTTAGGTTTCCTCTGCCCCCTGCCCTCCCCTAGCTGAATATGTTAGCAAATATGCTTCACTACTATTTACTATGTGTATCCTAACAGCTTATATCTGGGATTGTTGTTTTACTGGGTTTCTGCATTTTCTCCACCCTTCATCCCAGATTAATCTGTTCATTTGTTGACACCTGTCATGTTCTAGAAAATGAGATCAAAGACTGATAGCTGCATGTTCTCCTGTCTTAAAATGTTAAGGAAATGGTTTGTTGGAAGCACTGTTACTTCTTAGTTGTATATATTGAGCTGTCATTGACCTTTAGGCCAAAATGCCACACTTAACTGCCCTACTTTATAAAGACTTAGTAGTAATATCAGTAGTCCGTAGTAAAGCTGACTTTCTGTATTACATATATATAATAGTTTCCTATATTTTATTTTATTAAACATTTTCCAGCTTTATTGAGATATAATTGACATATAACATTGTGTAAATTTAATATGATGATTTGATACATGTATATATTGGGAATTGTTTCCACAGTAAGGTTAGTTAACACCTCCATCACTGCACATAATTATTTGTGTATGTGTGTATGTGGTGAGAATATTTAAGCTCTACTCTCTGAGCAACTTTGAAGTATATAATACAGTACTGTTAACTATAGTCACCATGCTGAATATTAGTGCCCCAGAACTTATAACTGGAAATTTGTACCATTTAACCAACACCTCCCCATTTCCTAGTTTACTATATTTAAAGTGTGAGTTTTGTTTTAGTTGGGGGTTAATTTTTTCTCTAATTTTATATTGAAGTGAGAAACAGAAGAACATAATGAAATCACTACACAGACAACAGACAAAAGTTTTATTTTAAAAATTTACAGTTTAGTATAATGTAATTCCATACACAGAAATATACAAAAAATACATACGACTAAAATTGTATTTTAAACAGAAAACCATAAATGATATTTCATGGTTTAATTTGTGACTAGTTTTTGCTATGAGCCAAAAGGCTATCTCCAAACAATAAAGCAACTAAGTGAAGAGCTCAGGTGTTATTCTTGATGGTATCATTCTTGATGGCCCTGGATAAAACTAGATTACCATAAATTGATAGTACATAAATTGAATAAATAATTAAACATTAAACTAGAATTCAGAAAAGACAAGATTAAATACCAAAAGGAATAGAAATAAAAACTATCAGAGCAAGAAATGAAAAAAACATGAAGAGAAAAACAAGTAAGATCATGCCCTCATAGCAACTATGAGAGGCAGATGCAGCAGGATTGACAGCTTATGGAGCACAGAGAAGAAAAAATCCCAAGAGACAATGAGAAAGTATCCTAAATTAGGAGAAGGTGGAAAGAGCGAAAGAGTGAGTAAACGGAGAGTAAACGCAGGTCCCTGAGTGGAAGGGATAAGAGACTGAAATACTGCCCACTCCCCCTTGACAGGATTATCCAGAAAGTCTATGTATCAGTTGTAGGTATTTGATTCCAATATCATTGTGTTTTAAAAAAATTATCCTTCTTACATTGCTAGTACAAACACTTAATTTTTCTCTCAGTATCAGCATTTCAATATGTGTGTAAGAAGTTGAAGATTTCTTTTGATAAATACTCAGCTCTACAATGACGTTCAAATTCAACTGGTCTTTCCTAAGCTACCTGAACTAAGTTTAAGATCAACTTCAATGTGGGTCTGTCATCACAGACACGGCTGAGGCCACAAGAACCATTCAAATTCACTCTGACATAGACTCTACAAGAAAACAGGTCTGCAACATTGCAATATTAATAAATATTAATAACAACAATATAGCAATAATCAATATAATTTATAACTTCTATATTAATCATTAATGTATAGAATTTGTCAGTTAATTAACGATTCTTATTTTGGATATTCCTCTAATAAACACGTTTCTTAACCTCTCTAAGCCTAAATTACCTTATCTGTAAAAGTAAGATACTAATGGAACCCATCCTAGAGTTGCTGGGAAGATTAAACGGGATGATGCACTCTAGCCTGGCTACAGTAAACACTTTTTTCAGGTAAACGATCAGTAATTGCTAGTACTGACATTTTCTAACACCCATATTTTGGGGCATATGCAACGCTCAAAAGAGGGAAAAGAACAGAGAGCTAGTATTAAATACTTCTTCTCTATCAGACATTTTAGTAATATGTAAAACTCTCGCGATTGTGCCCAGAGCCGCGCACACTTTCGGTTTCCGGCCGGGGCGCGAGATGTCTCCCGCCCTCTCCCGGCCACAGCCGCCGCGCAGTAGTCCTGCCCTGCGCGTTCCTCTCCTCGCCTCCCCACGGAGCCCGGAGCCGCCTGTGGGCGGAATGCGGCGCTGCGCCGGACCGCTACCCGGCAGCCCACTGGGCCTAACGGCACGTGACTCCCGCCGCCTGCGCCGCCGCCGCGGGCGCTGGGAAGGCCAGCGGCGACGGTGTCGCAAAAGCGTCGCGACGGCGTCCGTTCTTGGCGGCCCAGGCCACTGGTATAACTGAACGTGCTGAGGCTTGAGAACCAGTATGGAGGCTGTCGAGGTTCTCCGAAATTGCTGGGGTTCGATGGGGAAGCTACTCGCCGGTGCCCCGGGCTGCTGAGCTCTTGCCGCCTGCGTCCCCGCGGCTCTCCCGCAGGGCCATGATGGCCTCGCGGGTGGCGCGCACCTCGTGGGGTGCCTTGCGCGTAGCCGTGTGGGCGCCGGGAGCGCGGCCGGGCAAGGGGCGCGCCCGCGGGGCCTTGCTGCCGCCAGTGCCTTGCTGCCTGGGGTGCCTGGCGGAGCGCTGGTGGCTGCGCCCGGCTGCGCTCGGCTTGCGGCTGCCTGGGGCCAGCCCGCGGGCCCACTGCTCGGGCGCGGGGAAGGCAGCCCCCGGGCCCGCAGTGCAAGAGGACGCCGCCACCGAGGCCCGGGGCGGCCGGTGGGGCCCGGCGAGTGCCGCCAGCCTGGCCCGGGGCGGCCGGTGGGGCCCGGCGAGCGCCGCCAGCCTGGTACGTACAGAGAAGGAGGCGGAGGGGCGACTCTGGGTCGGGCTCGACTGCTCCGGCGGCGCTCGGTCCCGGACGCAAATAACGTGCCGTGGCCGGTGAGGTCCGATGCTTCCGTTTCAGAGCTTTTAAAGCGTTCCCCGAAGAGAAGTTATGGGCAGATCATTCGGTCGGGGTGAATGTCAGGGGTACCAGCCGCGTCCTCCTGTCTCGGTGGTCAAGTTAGAGCCCTCTCCTTCCCGTCTATCCGCACCGGTAGCTGGACGCGCCTCTGGATATTGCATTGGTAAAAATAGCCTTCACCTGTTTTATTAAAAGCCCATTTAAAATTTTTTGAAGCAAATCCCCAGTGTTTAGGGCAAGTCTCTGGGCGTCTTCAGAATGATATACAGGCCTTTCTGTTTGCTTGTGCACGTTTGGTAAACTATCATTTGACCTTTGGTGACTTTACATATTGTAGGATGAAGGATAGCTAAGTAATTTAAATCGTAATTAAAAGATCCTTTAACCTTTAATTATAGGAAAAGATTAAACCTCTTTTTCTGCTTACCTGTTGAAATACTGACCAAACAGAAGACATGAGAGCATGAGTGTGGGAGAGCTTTTGATGTCATGTAGCAAGACTCATGCAATTATTACATCTTCAATTGTTATGTCTTCAGTGGGCCCCTGTGCTGCTTTCATCAGTTATACAGCATGGGTTGGGGTGGCCACATCCTGGCAGGAGTCTCAGCCACATTGATAGCTAGAGCATGTTGGGGTTTGAATGAATGCTGGATGCTTTGAGGTTGCCATATCCTGGCTGAAGTCCTTCCCAGAACGGCAGTAGTTGGTCGAGTATGCCACAGGTTATATGGTTGGGTAATCTGAGATTAGCTCTCTTAATTTTTAACTTAGAAACGTTTACGAATTTAATGATTAGAAATTGAGGTATTTTATTTTAACTGAAATATTTTATGTGGAGCTAAAAGGAATCCCTTTCATTGTTCTAAGAACATTCAGTCTGGTTTATTAGTTCACCAAATGAAATGATTTGGCTGTTTACAACTGTGTCTTTAATTTTTCCCCATGGGCCTCTCTGAGTTTAATTTTGGGCCTCTGTATTCTGACTTTTTGCTTTGTTTTTCCTTCCTCTCAATCATGAACTATACCTCCCCACCCACCTCAATGAGTCACTGTAATGCTGGATCAGTATTTGACTTACTCTGTATTGCAGTATGGTCAACAGACTTTTTTTTTCTCTGGACTCTGAAACACTTGGACCTTTGAACTTGAATTTGGAATATGTTCCAAGAATGTTTCCATTTAATTAATATAATGTGGATTAGTTCAACAGAAGGTCCTTGAGTAGAGGTTTGGAGTGCTGCTTGTTTGGTGATTGTTTCCTGGAGAATTTGAATTTTTCTGTATCTTTAATGACAGTATTCTGCCACTGGGCCCCAATAACTCCATTATTCCTTCAAACTGAGGTGAACATTTCTTGCTGGATTCTGTTTATAAACACAAACTTAGTGTCTTTAGAGAACTGGCTTTTCTTACAGAATGGTTGAAGGTATTTTAAAAGAGGTATTTAGAAGTGGAAATTGTCACTTTTTTAAAAAGTCAAAATTAAGGTTCAGGCAAATAGGTTACTGATTGATAAAGAGGTTAAGTAGGGTTATCTTGTGAGGAGATAGTCCCATGGGGTAGAGCTGGCAGTCTTGATTCAGTGGAGAAAAAAAATCCAGCCTTTAGGGAATGACATTTTCTTTGTATTATTTCTGTACCCTGTTCTGTGCAGTGTATCTTAGTTCCACTAGGCTGAGGCTTTTTAAAGTTGAAATACCCTATCATGAAACAGACTTCAAGCACCTTGGCTCCAAATGAAGTTTCAAGGAATCATAAAGCCCCCACAGGGGAGCTGTGAAAGCCCTCAGCTTCTGGTTGGGGATCTTAACATTTCTGTGGCTATTTTGAACAAATTTACAAAATCTCTTTATTTCCTAAGTGTCTCAATACCTTTTCCTTGTTCCATTTTCTTCTAGCAGTTCTCCAGTTTAGTGATGAGGTTATGGAATTAAATGTTTTATTCCTCTTCATTCGTATCTCCAACACTGTGTATGGCATTTAGCATTCTTTTGATGGGTATGTGTAGAGGAGTGAGGAGAGGTTATTTTGCAATAAATGTCTTTTAGCCAAAATGCCCATGGTTGATAATTCGGCTTTTTTCTGACACTTTCTAGACCGTTTGTCTACTTGAGGTATAAGATCTTCCTGAAGATCTTTTTTTTAATTTTGTATAATGGGAAAGTAATTCTTTTTTAAAAAATTTTTTTATTGAATATAGTTGATTTACAATGTTGAATTTTCACTTTTAAAAGCAGTATGTTTTTAGTTTTGAATTCTGATGGTGAAGTAATACATTAAAGGCTTGACTTATATGATAGATAATACATGTTTATTCCTTCTCTCTTTAGTGAGAAAACCTACTCTATATACAGCCAACATTTTAGTCTGTTTCGGTATATGACATATCTTCATCTTCTGCATTCTTAACAGTTTTAGATGTGTGTAAAAATAACAGAATGGATTTTAAAACTGAAAGTACTAATTTTAAGGTTTATATAGCTTCTAACCTTTAAGTTGATGCAGTGTATTTCTTCAATGTATATAGTTATTTAAAGTATGAATTTATAGTATTTAAATTTTGTTGTCTTTATGTTTCAGTATGAAAATCCATGGACAATCCCAAATATGTTGTCAGTGACGAGAATTGGCTTGGCCCCAGTTTTGGGCTATTTGATTATTGAAGAAGATTTTAATATTGCACTAGGAGTTTTTGCTTTAGCTGGGCTAACTGATTTGGTAAGTTGTACCGGCACTCCCCCTGTTTTGCTCCCCTTCTAAATCCCAGGGTCTCTACTACACTGAAATAGCACAGACTCAGTCTGTTTTTCTTTGGAAGGAAATCCTCAAGATGAATTTCACCTAGTACTTTGTGTAAAGTGACATCTATGTGGGACTCTGTTATTCTTTATATGATCTAAGGAAGGAAGTAGAGGTTGTAGGGAGGCATGGGAGAGGGAGCTCTTTACTCTTGGTTTTTAATTTCTTCATAGAAGAAAAAACCTTAGAAATTCTCAAAGGGCCAAGTACTTGCTTTAGGGATAGAAATAAAGGAGAGAAGCTGTGAGACTTTTTTTCTACTTATATAGTAGAGAAAAATATCTGATCTGCAACAACAGTTGGTTTTACTGGTGGAGAGGGAAACAGTGGGCCAGTTGTTGTGACCAGGGAGCTTGCAGAGGCCAGATCTCTGCTCAGGTTTATGCTGGCAGGAGGCCATAGGCACCCCACAGATTTGGTCCTTGATTCCTTCTCTACACCCCTCTGACCACCTTCCAGAAGACCCTGCCCTAGGTAGGCATTAGACATCCTTCCTTCTACCACTGTCCCAGCAGATGGACCAAGGAGAAAAGAGCACCTTGACACCACTGTGTCAGTTTATAGGGAGGGAAAGATTTATTCAGGTTATCTCCAATTAGAACTTGGAAAATAATTTTCTAACAGAAAGCCTCACAATGTGTTATATAGGCTTTTGTGGACTGGCCAGTCATCATCATGTATGACATTATTTGTATTTATCACCCACCCTGTTGCATAAAGGATTTGAAATGGCTTGTAAAATTATATGTCCTGCAAAAACACAATTGAAGGAAGTGGGGAAAAGGTAGAGGAAAGATTTTAAATCAGGACAAAAGCATGTAGAAATAGACATTATGTATATAAATTGTATATTCTTGTACAAGGCTGGTCTGAGATCCAAGTGAGTACCCAGACAGGCAATAATAATTTGGTGCCTCTTTAAACTGATGTGTATTTGAAAAGCTTTGCTCAGTACTCAGTGAGAATAAAGAGAAACTAATTTTCTGTTAATGAAAGTCGCATAGCATCTTTCTTTGTAACATCAGCTATTCCCTTTGAGGTTCATAGAAACAAAATTACACCTGCCCAGTAGCATTGTTGAGCAATACAGAGTTAGCTGAAGATTTGCAGAATAAATAATGAGGACATTTGCACTGTTATATGGCATTTCCAAATATGCATCAAATACAGTTTCTTGAAGTGGTTACCGCCTCTTTTTCCCGAGTTTAGCTCCTGTTTGTCACAACTTCTCCTCATTCTCACAATCTCTTCTTTTGTCCCTGCTTTTATCTGTGAAGCCTGAAGCCCTCCACTTATTAATATAGTCTCCAAGTCTGTCAAAAGCCATTATATTGATAATGGAATTTTTTTTTCATAGTAGGCAAGATCTTTTTCAGTTACTGGATTTGCTCTTTTTTGGTTTGTAGGTTTTTTTAGTTGCCACATGAGATTGCAATATTCATCGAATGGGAGAGGTCTCATTTACACTTTTCTAAATATGTAAGACAATGTGTACAGAAACCTGAGTTAACTGGCATCATATTACATTTACTTCATGTAGGTTTTGATGCCTCTAGAATGGCTGCTGGGCAGATGGCTGGACTCATGGAGGGTTTAAGTAGGGGAATGTTGTATATGGGAAATGGATTACAGGAATGCAAGAATAGAAGCAGAGAGGCTGGTTATGAGGCTTATAGTAATATAGGGAAGAGGGTTGGGAAATATGTTTTGAAGATAGAGTTGATATGTTAATGGATTGGATATGTGGGGTGAGAGAAAGGAATTAAATAGGACTGTTAGGCTGTTACTTTCTTTTTTTCCTTTTCAGCAAGCAGGTGCATGGAGGTTTACATTTTCTGTGATGGTCAACACTCAGGGTAGGACAGGGTTTGTGGGAAAAGAGTTGTTACGCCTGTTCAGATAGAGGTAACATTGGGTAGTTGAATACAGTAGTTTGGAGTTGGAGGAAATCATGGTTAGAGATAGATTTAAGAGTTATCATCATATAGATGGTCAAGTCTGAATGAAATCATCTAGGCTGTGGTAAAAGAAGAGAAGAGGTCAGAGAAAAGAACAATAATGGAGCAATGGAGAAGGAGCCAAAAAAGGACACTGAGAAGGAATAGCTGGTGAGAAAGAAAGAAAATTGGGGAATAAGGTGTCCCAGATGTTAAGTGAAGAAAGTGCTTTAATTGTGTTGGGGTCAAGTAAGCTAAGAATGTAGAATTCATTGGTGAATTTTATGGGTACAATCTCTAGAGGGTGGGGCAGTCAAAATAGGTTGGCGAGCATAAATGAGGTGGTGATGACAATAGATGTCACATTGAGGAGGTTTTGCTTCATAGGAGGATAGAGAGATAGTCAAGGAAGGGTAGTTTATAAAGAGATACATACTGGGGAAATTTTTGTTGTTAATTAACTAATTAATTAAATGACTGGGTAGGAAGAGAGAGATTGATGATGCAGGGGAGGTGAGGAAAACCCGGAAGGTAAGAGGACTTGGGATCAGGGACCGCAGAGAGAATGTGCATGGACACTAGTAGGTAGTTGACTTGGAGGTGGGAATACAAGGGAGGGCTGACAGTCTGTTTCTGTTTTTTGAGCAAATATAGACATGGTCATGAGCTAGAGAGAGAGGCTTTGGGAAGGATGAGCAGACTATGAATAGAGAAGGTAGACACAGTAAGCAGGTGTGGGTTTGCCAGGCAGTATTGAGTGCCCACAGGAGATTTGTGGTCATGAAAAAGTGAGATCAGTCAGCCCATTTATGTGTTTTTCTTGATCAGTGTTCAGCTGCTTGGGTGCAGGCCTATAGTACATGGTAGTTGTATTTAAGCAGGGTTGAGGGAGAGTGGAGTAGGGAGTTATAGAGGTTTACAAAGAAGAGATGATGTTGATGACCTTGGAATCCAGTGTAAGTAGAGGAACAATGAGGACAAGAGGGTGATGATGGTGAAAAAATGGGAGGTTAAGTTCCCTGAGATCAGAAACTGAACTGACACCTGAATCTTCCAAGGCCCCAACTCCCAGTTCTAGGCACTTTCTGTTAGTGTTACCTATAGTATACTTAAGAAAATAGATTTTTTCAGTTGAGGTAGTAATAGCTAGTAACTGCTTTTTTTGAGGATTTACTAAGAGCTGAGTGCTAAACAAGTATTAATCACATTATGTACTGAGACAACCCACCCTGCGAGGTAGGTAGCACTATCTCTGTTTTACAGATGAGGAAACTGAGGCTTAGGCCAAATAACTTGCCCAGAGTCACACAGTTAAGTGAGTGGGAGAGCCAGTGCTTGAACCACTTATGCTCTGCTGTGAAGAGTAAGTTCTTAACCATTGTCCTGTACGACTGCTCTAAGTCATTGGAATACTTGAGATATGGAGGACTTATTTATCCTTTAAAATGTACCATGTTAAATTACATCTAGATTAATTTGATCTTTTTCCTTAGAACTGGGACTGGAAAATTCAAATATTTGTTGAAGTTTGAAGTTAAATAAAATGAGTAAAAGCCAGGGTAGGGACTTGGAAAACCAGAAAATATCTGCCTCGTTTAATGAAAATAGGCAGTACTTGGTTTCAGTCAATTTTGTGGCCCCAGGGTGGCCAGATCTTCCCATTTCTCAAGTGAGCCTGGAGATCTGCATTTTTTTGAGTTAAGACTTTGAATATTTAAATATTGGCAACTAATTTATATTTAAAAAATCACTGAGCAGGTCAAACAAAACCAGCCTGCAGGCCTCTTTGGCCCCCTGGTAACCCAAGTATGACCTCTGCTTTAAAATATAATTTGTTTCCAAGAGTAGTGAATAAGTAATTTTCATATCAAAAATTTTAAGTAGGCCAGGTACAGAGGACTGAGTTTTGTATTCAAATACAGGTCATGCAATACAGTCAGACATGGAATTAACAGTGGCACTAAATAAAAAATATTGATAATAACAGTTAAAATAGAATAAAATAAAAATAATAACAGCTAAAACATAGGGAGTTGGGTCATATAGAAAAGTAGGTAGGAATGGAAGTTAGAAAATCTCGCTGTTAAACGGTAGTCCTTGCCAGTAAAAACAGCTATTTTGGCTGTAGTGAAATAGCCCAGGGCTCAAGGGGTGGGGGATGGGAGGGGTGGGTTGGGGTAGGGTGCCTAGTCCATGCTCTGTCAGTCCTGCTTTCTTTGAGTTTTATTCGGGTTCTTTACATCTCTAAATTTGTGTCTGGGTTCATCCCACAAAGGGGCATTGTGAAAACATTGCAAGATAGCTGAAGGCCTTGAGAAAAAAGTGAAATTTTTTTTCTGTAGAAAAGTGAAATCATTTTCTGACCAGTTGGTAATTTAAAAGCTAAGCGTATACCAGTAAAACAACGTTTGGGGGTAAGAGACAGAAGAGGTTTTATCTACATTTTATGCAAGTATAGCTGTTATTCTGGTATCTCTTAACCTTCAAGATGTCTACTCTGTACCTATTATGACATTTATTTTAAAAAAAAACTTCTATTTTCAGTTGGATGGATTTATTGCTCGAAACTGGGCCAATCAAAAATCAGCTTTGGGAAGTGCTCTTGATCCACTTGCTGATAAAATACTTATCAGTATTTTATATGTTAGCTTGACCTATGCAGATCTTATTCCAGGTAAGAACGCCGTCATGCGTACTTTTAAATAGTACAGGGAAGAATCACATTTATCAGCTTAGGATTTCTCTTGATTGAGAGACAAATAATTTTTGTTTCAAAAATATGTTTTCAACTTTAAAGTGTTTCCCTAAATTTAAACTATTGAACTGTTTTGCTTTCCAAGCTGTTTGTTTTACTTTAGAATTTATGACCTTGTATATACTATAGAATGCATTGTTTTCTTAGTAAAATTGTTTAAAATTAAATATTTCAAAAAAATTGAGCTAATTCATATTATCCTAGAATCTTTTGAAATTATTATTTTCTTAGTGCCTAGCTTTTGAAAGCAATTTAAAATTTTTCCTAAGTCTTATTATTTATTAAGTACAATTTAATAAGTGAGAGCTCTGAAATCCTAAAGATGTCTATAAAATTTCACATTGTTATTATTACTTAGATGGTATTACGCAATTTTAAATTATACACGTAGTTTGTACATTGTCTGAATACTCTTTTTTTAGTTAATTATTTTTGGCTGCGTTGGGTCTTTGTTGCTGTGCGTGGGCTTTCTCTAGTTGTGAGCGGGGGCTACTCTTTGTTGTGGTGTGCAGGCTTCTCATTGCAGTGGCTTCTCTTGTTGGGAGCATGGGCTCTAGGTGCACGGCCTTCAGTAGTTGTGGCTCGTGGGCTCTAGAGTGCAGGCTCAGTAGTTGTGGTGCACGGGCTTAGTTGCTCCGTGGCACATGGGATCTTCCCGACCAGGGCTCGAACCCGTGTCCCCTGCATTGCCAGGCGGATTCTCAACCACTGCACCACCGGGGAAGCCCCTGAATACTCTTTGTAACAAAATTTTATGATCTTTTGTATTTTGTATGTGCTTTTTTGGTTGTTCATTTTCTACTTCAGCTGTGTTTCTCAGTTTTTAATCCTTTGGTTCAGATTAAACTGTTTATTTCCAAGAGTTAGAATCTGAGAACAAAGAAGCTGGTACTTGGTCCTTCAATACCATGTTATTACTGACATTTGATAGGAAGAAGTTTACTGGCGTTTCAGTCTAGTATAGTCTCCCAGTCTAGAGATTCTTTTTCTCCTCTACCTTTAGGCTTTTTAAAAAAAAATAAATTTATTTATTTATTTTTATTTTTGGCTGCGTTGGGTCTTCATTGCTGTGCACGGGCTTTCTCTAGATGCAGCGAGCGGGGGCTACTACTCTTCGTTGCAGTGTGGGGGCTTCTCATTGCGGTGGCTTCTCTAGAGCGCAGGCTTAGTAGTTGTGGCGCATGGGCTTAGTTGCTCCACGGCATGTGGGATCTTCCCTGACCAGGGCTCAAACCCTTGTCCCCTGCATTGGCAAGTGGATTCTTTTTTTTTTTTTTAAACATCTTTATTGGAGTATAATTGTTTTACAATGTTGTGTTAGTTTCTGCTGTATAACAAAATGAAACAGCTATATGTATACATATATCTCCATATCCCTCCCCACTTGTGTCTTCCCGGACCGGGGCACGAACCCGTGTCCCCTGCATTGGCAGGCGGACTCTCAACCACTGCGCCACCAGGGAAGCCCTGGCAAGCGGATTCTTAACCACTGCGCCACCAGGGAAGTCCCTACCTTTAGTCTTTTAAATCCACATACCAAATTTAAAAATGAATTAGACTACTGTTCATGTGCTTCTTTGAAAGTCAGAATTATGGTGTGTGTATGGTTGGGGGTATTGAAGGGGCAGGGGTATGCTATAAGTAATATAGATAATTTGTAGGAGAAAAGATCCTAAGGAGCTTTCTGTTAACATTCACAATTAAAATTAGTGTGTGTGTGTGTGTGTGTGTGTGTGTGTGTGTATTTTCATGCTTCCCATTTTTCAGAGTTATTTTGTATTTTGTTGTATTGTTTTACAAAGGTTGACCAGCCCAGGTATTTCCCTGTTGAACACAGAAATTGTTTCCAGGTTTTGGTATTATGGATATTGTTGATACAATTGATGTAGGTCGCTTTTGGAACTGCAGCTTCCCTTCATTATCATTCTGGGAACTTCCATTTTCTCTCTTCTGTGTTGGGTTTGTTTTTCCAGGCTTCCATGACTTCCTTGTTAGGGTCCTCCTTTTTGTGGAGTAGAATCTCCAGTTGTTTCCTATGCTAGTATGCAGCCTGGCAGCAAGGTTTTTAGAGGTGTACAATGTCTTTATTCTATAGACATCTAAAATGTATTTGTTCTACCCTCCATACTTGATTGGGGCATAATTTTCAATTGCAGGTTATTTTCACTAAGAATTTTCAAGACCCTGATTATAGATTTCCAGATTCCATCTTGCTGTTGAGAAGTCTCATGCCATTCTGATACCTTTTCCTTTACGTGTGATTATGCTTTGTATTAGAAAGCTTTTAAGATTTCTTTGCATAATTCCTAGTTGATGGTTTAAAAAATTCTCTCTCTTAAAAGTTAATTTTCTAACTGCTTCTTGGGACACCCAATTATCCCAGCACTTTTTATTGAAAATTCTATACTTTCCAGACTCATTGCCATGTGCATATATACATGGGTCCATTTCTGGGTTGTCTAGTTTATTCCCCATTGATTTGTCTATTTTTGCACCAGTACCATCCCTAATTATTATTACTTTGCCAAAAGTCTTTTTTTTTAAATTTATTTTATTAATTATTTATTTATTTTTGGTTGCGTTGGGTCTTTGTTGCTGTGTGCGGGCTTTCTCTAGTTGCGGCGAGCGCAGGCTACTCTTCGTTGTGGTGCGCAGGCTTCTCGTTGCAGTGGTTTCACTTGTTGCAGAGCACGGGCTCTAGATGCACGGGCTTCAGTAGTTGTGGCACGTGGGCTCATTAGTTGTGGCTCGTGGGCTCTAGAGCGCAGGCTTAGTAGTTGTGGCGCACGGGCTTAGTTGCTCAGCTGCACTTGGGATCTTCCCAGATGAGGGCTCGAACCCATGTCCCCTGCATTGGCAGGTGGATTCTTAACCACTGTGCCACCAGGCAAGTCCCCCAAAAGTCTTGATACATGATAGAGCACATTCTTCCACCTTGATATTCTTACCGGTTTTCATTTGTGTGTGAATTTTAGAATCAGCTTTCAAGTTCCCCAGAAAAACCTGTTGGGATTTTATTGGGGTTGCACTGAATTTACAGATTTATTTGGAAGAATTGGTATTTTTACAGTATTATCTTCCAGTCCACATACATGTTGTATTTACTCTATTTAGGTCTGTTAAAATGTCAAAATGTTACAGTTTTCTCTAGAGAGGTAATAAAACTTTTTTATTAGATTTATTCCTAGGTGACTGATAGTTCTTGATGCTTTTGTAGATGGTAACTTTTTTAATATTTCATTTTGTAGTAGCTGATGTTGATAGGATGAAATCAGTTCCATCTCTGACAGTGATTTTTGTATCTTGCAAAACTTGCTGAACTCTTATGCTAATAATATAAATGTATATTCTCTTGGATTTTCTGTATCCTTGATTATGTATTATCTATAATTAATGACAGTGTGTTTCTTCTTCTCCAGTCCTTTTACCTTTTTAAAAATTTGCCTCACAATAGTGCACAGTGCACTGTTGAATAGGAGTGGTATCTGTGTCTTATTTCCAGTCTAAGAAGGAAAGTTTTCAGTCTTTCAGTATTAAATATGACATTTCCTGTAGGGTTTTGTAGATACCCCTTTTTCAGGTTAAAAAAGTTCATTTCTACTGGCAGTTTGTGCAGAAATTTTTTTACATTGGATATTGAATTTTATGAAAATTTTTTTCTTCATGTATTATGGTAGTCATATTTTTTCCCTTTAAACTTAATGTGTGGTGAATTACGTTACTGATTTTCTAAGTTAAATCAACCTGATGACATTCCTGTTACAAATCTAACTTAGTCATGATATATTATGAAGATATTGCTGTATTTGGTTTACTGATATTTTGTTGAAGATTTCACATCTAGATTCAGAAGATTGGCCTGGAATTCTTTTCTACAAATACCCTTGTTAGGTTTTTCTTTTTTTTAATATTTATTTATTTGGCTGCGCTGGGTCTTAGTTGCAGCATGCGGAATCTTTAGTTGTGGCATATGAATTCTTAGTTGCACCATGTGGGATCTTGTTTCCTGACTAGGGATCGAACCCAGGCCCCCTGCATTGGGAGCGTGGAGTCTTAGCCACTGGACCACCAAGGAAGTCCCCTACCTTTGTTAGGTTTTAATATCAAGTTTATAATAATCTCATAAAATGAATTTAGGGAGTGCACACACACACACACCCCTATTCTTGGGAGATGTTTGTGTGAGATTGCAATTATTCCTTCTTGGAATGTTGGTAGAACTTGTTGAAGCCATTGAAGCCTGGAGTTTTCTTTGGGAAAAAGTTTTAAAATAGTTGATTCATTTTTTTAAAAAATGGTTACAGGGTGATTCAGTTTTTCTGGTTCTTCTTTTGTCTGTTTTGTGAGTTGTGATGTTTTTCTAGGAACTTGTCCATTTCAGCTACATTTAAAAAAAAATTACCATAAGCTATTTTTAGTATCCACATTAACGTTTTGATGTCTGTAGGCTATGTAACAATGTCCCCCTTTTCATCCTAATTATTAGTTATTTGTCCCTTTTTTTTCTTTGACTTGTCTTGCCAGAGGTTTGTCTGTTTTATGAATCTTTTCAAAGAACCAACTTTGAACTTTGTCAAACTTCTCTGATATGTTTACTACTTCATTAAATCTTGCTCTTTTATTTCTGTCTCCTCCTTTGGTTTTTCTCTGCTGTTCTTTTTCTAAATTCTATGGATCAGTCCTGTCTAGTAGAAATATAATGGGAACCATAGATCTAATTTAAATTTTTCTAGTAGTTATGTTCAAAGTGAGAAGAAACAGGTGAAGTGTGTGTGTGTGCTTGCACTTCTGCTACAGTGGAGACTGAGTGCTTTGTGCATGCACTGCTGCCTGTGCCAGGCCACCCCCCATTTTAATAACATTTTATTTAACCCACTAGATGGAAAATATTGTCATTTCATTATATAATCAATAAAAAATCATTAATGAGATTGTTTTTTCATACTCTGTCTTCAAAAGCCAGTGTGCTGTTTGCACTTACAGCACCTCTCACTTCAGACTAGCCACATTTCAAGTGCTTTATCTTTACATGTTGCTCATGGCTATTGTATTGAACAACGCAGCTGTAGATGAATGTTTAACTCGTTCCTTTTTTTGTTTGTTTTTTTGGCTGTGCCATTGTGGGATCTTAGTTCTTCAACCAGGGATTGAACCTGTGCCCCCTGCAGTGGAAGCACGAAGTTGTAACCACTGGACCACCAGGGAATTCCCTCAGCTTTTCTTTTTTAAAGTTTTCATTTAAGGCTATATATTTCCTCTAAGTATCCCTTTCACTGTATCTCATATGTTGGTATTAGTGTTCTGTTATTATCGAGTTCAAAGTAATCTGTTTCCATTATGATATTTCTTTGGCCTATGGTGTTAATAAAAATTTATTTCTTAATTAGTGGGATTTTCTAGGTATCTTTTTGTTATTGATTTCAAGCATAATTACCTTGTGTTCAGAGAACATGCTCTGTGATTTTAGCCCTTCAGCCCAGTATACAGTCAAATTTTATAAACATTTTATGCATTTTTCAAATGAATATGTATTCTGCAGTCATTGGGTATGATGTTCTACATATGTCCATTTGGTCAATTATTTTTTTAAGTAAATAAATTTATTTCTTTATCTTGGGCTGTATTGGGTCTTCGTTGCTGCATGCAGCCTTTCTCTAGTTGTGGCGAGCAGGGGCTACTCTTCATTGTGGTGCATGGGTTTCTCATTGCGGTAGCTTCTCTTGTTGCAGAGCATGGGCTCTAGGCACACGGGCTTCAGTAATTGTGGCATGCAGGCTCAGTAGTTGTGGCTTGTTCATGGGCTCTAGAGCGCAGGCTCAGTAGTTGTGGTGCACAGGCTTAGTTGCTCCGTGGCATGTGGGACCTTCCTGGACCAGGGATTGAACCTGTGTCCCCTGCATTGGCAGGCAGATTCTTAACTACTGTGCCACCAGGGAAGTCCCTGGTCAAGTTTTTAATCCTGGTGGCTAAATCTCCTTCTTTATGGACTTATTTTTTACATTTGGTCTGCTTTTCTGTCAGTTACTGAGAGAGTAAATTTTCCTGCTGTGTCCAATTTTCCTTTATTTTTTCTTTTTAGCTCTGATATTTGCTTGTCTTTTGAAGTCATGCTATTAATAAGTGCATATAAAGTAGAATTGTTATGTCTTCTTGGTGAATTGAATGTTTTATTTTGAAGTGACCCTCTATATCTTTAGAAATGATTTTTGCCTTGAAGTCTCTCTCTCTCTCTCTCTTTTTTTTTTGACCGCACCATCCGGCATGTGAGATCTTAGTTCCCTGACCAGGGATTGAACCTGTGCCCCCTGCAGTGTAAAGGCGGAGTCTTAAACCACTGGACCGCCAGGGAAGTCCCTGCCTTGAAGTCTCTTTTGTTGACTATTACTATAGCTACACTAGCTTACTTTTGGTCAGTGCTTACATGATAAACCAATCTTTTACTTTCAACTTGTCCACATCTTTATATTTTAGATATTCCTTAAAAATAACATATAGATAGATGGTTTTTCTTTATCCAGTCTAAAAATATTTTATCTTTCAACTGGAACATTTAATCCATTTACTATGATTACTAATATTTGTGTAGCAGTCTTCCATTTTATTTTGTGTTTTATTTGGCCTGTATGTTCTATTCTACTTTTGTCTATATTCTGTATTCTATTATTATCACTGTTTTCCTGTACCAATTGGAAAGTTTTACACTCTGTTAACATTTAGCTAGTCTCAAAATTATAATTCATCTTTACCCTATCAAAGTTTAATGTTAACAAATCTATACATTTGGCCTTCTGTATCTGGGACTTCTACATCCACGGATTCTTGCCAACCTCAGATTGGGGGGAAGAAAATCTAGAAAGTTCCAACCAAACTTTGCTGCAAACTGGAAACTGAGAGTATCTACATTGTATTAGGTATTAAGTAATATAGCGATGACTTAAAGCATATGGGAGGGTGTGCATTGGTTATATGCAAATACTACACCATTTTTTATAAGGGACTTGAACATTTGTGGATTTTGGTGTATGTTGGGGGAAGCAGGGTGGATCTTCAGACCAACCCCCCATGGATACCGAGGGATGCCTATATGCCTTCTGGGCACTGGAAGGGCCTTAGAATACTTTAACTCCATTTATTCCTTTCTCAATTTAGATTATTCTCATACTTTAATTTTATATATGTGTTCAACCCACATGATATTGTTTATTAAGTCAGTGTTCATTTAGATGTATCTTCATACTTTTTTCTGGTTTATGTTTGGTGTATTTCAGACCTTCCACCTGGAATCATTTTCCTTTTCTCTAAAGTATATCTTTAGAAATTCTATTAATACAGGTCTACTGGTGGTACATTCTTTTCTTTGTTTCTCTGAAAATATTTTTATTTTGCCTTTATTCTTTGTGTGTGTGAGGACATTTAAATTCTACTCTCTTAGCAGATTTTAATTATACAATACAGTGTTACCAACTAGTCAGTGTGTTATACATTAGATCCTCAGACCTTATTCATCTTTTGTTTCATCTTAAAATTGAAAGTTTGTGTCTTTTTATCAACCTCTTTCTATTTCTCTCTCTTTTTTTTTTTTTTAGATTCTACATATAAGTGATATCACACAGTATTTGTCTTTCTCTGTCTGATTTTGCTTTTATTCTTGAAGGATATTTTTGTTGGGTATAGAATTCTGGGCTGGTAGTTAATTTTCTTTCAGTACATTTAAAGTACCATGCAATTGTCTACTCACTTCCATTGTTGGTAATAAGAAATTGTTAACCCATTTCTTTTTCAAAGGTACTTTTACTCTGTCTGCTTTTAAGGTTTACTCTTTCTCTTTGGTTTTCTGTAGTTTCACAATATTTGGTGTGATTTTCTTTTTTATTTATCCTGCTCATGATTTGTTGGGCTTTTTAATCTGTGGATTGATATCTTTAATCAGTTCTAGAAAATTCTGAGCCACAATCTTCAAGTATGTTGTCTGTGTTTCTCCTTCTTTTGGGACTGCAGTATACCTGTGTTAGATTTCACTGTATCCTTTAAGTGTCTCAGCCTCTTTTCTGCATGATACCTCATTTTATCTTTCTGCGCTCCATTCTAGGTGATTACTAATGAAGCTTGCTCTTTCATTTCACTAATTCTCTCTTCAGCTGTGCCAAATTCATTTAAGTCTTCTATTATATTTTTTAGTTATAAAATTTCTATTCTTCTTCAAATTTCTTCTTCAAACTTAGTAAATCAACTTTTATAGTTTGCAGTTCCCTGCTGAAATTTTCAGTCTTGATTTTTGTATCCCTTTGAACATAGTAAGCTTTAGTTGTTTTATAAACACTGATAATTCTGAAATATCTTTTGAGGGTCTCTTTCATGTGTCTGTTTCTATTGATTCTTACTCATGGTATCTTATGTCTTTGGTTATTTTTGACTGTTTAGACACTGTACTAATATTTAAAAAATAATTTGGAGGAATATCTTGATGTGTAGGATGATGGCATCACTCTCCAGAGGAGATTTTTTGTTCAGTTCTGCCAGGTATCTAGGCATGCTAACAGTCTGGGACCACCTAGATGGCCAGATGATAAGACATTCTTTTTTAAGGCTTAGTTTGCCTAGGGCCATCTCCTCTCCCAACCCTGTGGGAATAGTTGTTCAGATCCCAGCTTAAAGCTAGGAGGTGGTTTGTCACTGCCCAACCTGAGGGCTCTGGGCTTTGACTACTGTTTCCCCGCCCTTTAAGACTGCCAAAACCCCTATTCAGCTTTGTGGCTTACTTCCCTAGGGTCAGGGACAGTGGCTTTGAGTGGCTTTGAGTGCCTAGGCTTATTTTCCTGAGTTCTCATTCTGATACTTTCTTAGCATCTTACAAGCTTTTCACTTTCAAGATTTTTTTGTTTAATGTTCTTCTTTAACTGTCTTAGCAGGAGAATTATTACCTACTCAGATATTAATGGAGCTTGAACCTGAGGATCTTTTCATTTACCTATAGGTCTGAAATTTTACAATGTTATATGTTCTAGATCCTACTAGAGTTTGTAGTAAATCTTTATTCCATTGTGCTGGGTACTAAGAAGGCCCCTTCAGTCTGAAAACTTATCCATCAGTTCTGAACATTTTTCCCTAGATTCTTTTCTTACTGGAAACACTTTTTGTTCTCTTTCTGGGAGATTTCCCCAACTTTGTCATTTACCGCTTCTACTGACATTTTAGTTAATTTATTTATTTAATTAAAAAAAATTGGTTTTTGGCTGTGCCACGTGGCATGTGGGATCTTAGTTCCCTGACCAGGGATTGAACCCTCAGTCCCTGTAGTGGAAGCGTGCAATCTTAACCACTGGACTGCCAAGGAAGTCCCTCGATTGACATTTTTATTGCTATCATTTTTAATTTCCAAGAGGAAATAAAGAGCTCTTGTTCTGTATGTTCTTTCAAAACAAAACAAGGGGCTTCCCTGGTGGTGCAGTGGTTAAGAATCTGCCCGCCAATGCAAGGGACACGGGTTCGAGCCCCTGCTGGGGAAGATCCCACATGCCGCAGAGCAACTAAGCCCGAGTGCCACAACTACTGAACCTGCGCTCAAGAGCCTGCAAGCCACAACTACTGAGCCCATGTGCCACAACTACTGAAGCCTATGTGCCTAGAGCCCATGCTCCACAACAAGAGAATCCACTGCAATGAGAAGCCTGTGCACTGCAACGAAGAGTAGCCCCTGCTCGCTGCAACTAGAGAAAGCCCGCGCACAGCAGTGACGACCCAACACAGCCAAAAAATAAATAAATAAAAATTTTTAAATGTCTTTTTCTTACTTCATAGGTGAGTGTCATCATTTCAGGACATTTTCTATCTGTTTTTGTATGTGTGTGTGTGTGGGGGGGTGGTTTTAAACCCCTGTATTGTATCTATTTCTTTTCTTCTTTTTTTTTTTCTGTTTGTTTTGGTCTCTCTTTCATGATGGAGACTTTGCTGAAATGTCTGGTGATTATTGGCTGCTTACTTCATAAATGTTTAACTGGGTGCTCCCTGGGCATTGGTGGAATTTGTTGGGTGGTATACTACCCTCTAGGGTGAACAGGCAGTGAGAGACCAGGCATGGCCCTGAATTCTCAGTACCTTTAGCTCTATTCTGTAGGTAAGAGCTCTCCATTTGCTCCTTAGAGATTGCAGAGGTCCTGGTTTAGAGATTAACATGTAGAACAAGGGTTGGCAGACTTTTTCTGTAAAGGCCAGAATGGTAAATGTTTCCGACTTTATGGGCAATGTGGTCTTTGTTGTAACTACTCAAGTCTGCTATTGTAGTGTGAAAACAGCCATAGAAAATATATAACAAATGACTATGGCTGTGTGTTAACTTTATTATTTTCAATGCAAACTTCTACTGTGTAAAAGTGACTTGATTTTATTATTCCCTTTTAACACTAATAAATTTGCCCATGATGTACTTCTTTGTTGCAGAAACTGTATTTCAGACAGAGTTAGCAAATAGGAAAACCTTGGAGCACTCCCTGACACATTTTACACCTCCCTAACACACTCTCATACTCTGATAGACAAAGGAAAGCTGCTTTAGCCCTGGAAGAAAAGGGAAAGGAAGGCCAGGAGAGAAAGCAGGAACAGTTAGAAGATTCAAAAGCCAGGGAACTGGACAAAAGTGCCCCCCAAATCACAGTAAGAGCATGTATGTATACAGGCTCTCAGTTGGCAGAGGCTTTAGAGATCACCCAGTGCAGCCTGGTCCCAGTCTGGCTGTGCTTGTGAACCCCCAGGGAGCATTCACCTTTGCTTTTATGAAGCTTTCACGAGGTGATCTGTGATGAGTAGTCAGTTTGGGGAACACTGGATTTTGTAAACAGTCCTGTCTTCCACCAGACTGTTAACAGATGGTAAACTGAGCCCAGAGATGCATTCTGCAGTAGTACTGACTAACTGGTGACCTTGGCCAGGTTTTATAATCTGCCTGAGGCTTGTTTTCAATATCTGTAAAATGGGGTAATGATGGTTCACATATCATGGAGTTGATATGTAGATTAAATGACATAATATGTATAAAATACTTAAATGGTGCCAGATGCCCAATAAATGGTAATTTTAGTAGTTAATAGAAGTAGAGCCCAAGGCTTTGCAGTGTATTGAATTGCTTCATCTGTTCTTCTGCAGAAACCTTATTTAGAATTAAATTATATTCTTTTTTCCCTGTGGTGATGAACTACAATAACAGGTGTTTATTTTCCTCTACTGTTGTGTTTACTGTATATAATTCACATGAGTTTGCTGCATTTTAAAATCTGATTTAAAAATAAATAAAATCTGATTGTTATATGATTTTGCCAGCTGATTATTACTATAGAAAAGTTTGGTTTACAGGCACAAAAATCCTCCTAAAAATCATGACTGCCTTGTTTTTGTTACTTGGTTCATACAACCGAGTCTTCTTTGTGCTCCAAATGCCATGACTTGAGTGGATAAGCATTTTCTCTTTGGAATTGTCTTGTCATTGAGTACTAGGCCAGGGATCAACACTTACGTCACAGCCACAACCAGCAGAGATTTAAATTTTAAATCTGTAATTAATTGCTGAGATTTTTCATAAGTTTCTGAACCAATAGAGGACCCTAAGTATAGCCTTAAAAGTAATTCACAAAGAACTGTTTGAAAGTATTATGGAAGGGATGTGCCTGATTCTTTTATTTTAGTAATTGAAACAATTTGAGCTGAGTATTAGCCTCAAGATTTTTTCCTTTTTAAATAAATATTTTTTTTCTAATAACATGACATATATTCATGGTTAAAACTTCCTCCAACGTGGAAGGATGTAAAATGAAACAGGACCTCTGCCGTCCCATTCTCATTCGACAAGGGAGCAGCAGTTTCTTGGGTATCCACTTAAAATGTCCTTCTGCTGACACTGCGACCGTCCTGTAGGATCTTAGGAATAATGAGAAAACTATCAACAAGTTGAATTCATGTTTAACTAGAATTCATTGAATGAATGAGCAGAAGAAAAAATAGCAATTGCCTGGATAGGAACTAGCCAGGCAAAAATGAAGATATTTTGGTTCTCCACAAGTAGTACACATAGCAAATTTTACTGTTCATAAAATAATCTAGAATGCAGAAGAAAGCAGTCAGAGTTCTTAAAAGTCAGAAGGGCTTGAGTTAGGACTTCCCTGGTGGCACAGTGGTTTAGAATCCACCTGCCAATGCGGGGGACACAGGTTTGATCCCTGGTCCCTGGAGATCCCACGTGCCACGGAGCAACTAAGCCCATGCGCCACAACTGCTGAGCCTGTGCTGTAGAGCCAGCGAGCCACAAATACTGAGCCCACGTGCCTAGAGCCCGTGCTCCACAACAAGAGAATCCACTGCAATGAGAAGCCTGTGCACCACAACAAAGAGTAGCCCCCGCTCGTCGCAACTAGAGAAAGCCCGCGTGAGCAATGAAGACCCAACGCAGCCAAAAATAAATAAATAAATTTATTTAAAAAAAAAAAAGGAATGCCTTGAGTCCCAGCATCCTTTCCAACCTTTTTACCATCTCATTCCATGTAATTATAGTGAGCTTGGTGATCTTTTTTCTAAATTTACAAAGCTGGGAAGTAACAAAGGAAATAGGGCTGAGTAGACCTGACACTGATAACTGCAATTTAAAAACGTATGCAAGGAAAAAAAATACAGAAAGGGGTGAGAGGATCAACATTCTGAAATGTGATTTTAAAAGCCATAGTCTGTCTGTCACCTTGTTTTGAAGGCAGGTTAAAAAAATATAAAAATCAGTGGTTCACTGTAGGGACCCTAAACAGGCATCAGTAAGTGTTTATTTTAAAATTTTTGCGTAGGTGAACCACCAGTTTATGGTAAGGCTTCATTGTATGTATAATGTCTTAATAATTTTCAAAATCCCAATCAAAATTATTTTATATTTGATTTTCAGTTCCACTTACTTATATGATAATTTCAAGAGATGTAATGTTGATTGCTGCTGTTTTTTATGTCAGATATCGAACTCTTCCAACACCGGTGAGTTTGTTTCAAAAAAATGTTCTTTTAGTATTACTTGTAACTTAAGGCAAAAGAAAAAAATCACTACTGCATACTGAGTTTCACTTTATGGGAATAATTTATGACAATTATGTATTCAATCCATTTACTAGGAATTTAAAACAGATATAACTCTCATCTTGCTATATGAATCACCCATTATGGTAGCTGTTCAGTGAACATATGAATAATCAGTTTTTTAAAAGGATGTTTTTGTTATAAGTCAACATTGTTTTAGTTGATAGTCCATAAAACTCAGGCCAGCTAGCCCCATCCCTAGTAGCAAACTCTGTTAGGAGTGTTTTGTATAACTAAGCACCCTTCCCTGTCTAATTTAGCTTCTACTATGGATTATCTAGAACTGGTTTTTAAAATCACAGTTTTATGAGCATGGAGTGGTTTGTTTGCACATTTGTTCATTGGTTCTACAAGTATTTGAGCACATAAACATAGCATAGCTTATAACCACTTCATGAACATAACAACCTCATCTTTTGATTCCCAGTCCAGTGAAAATGGCAGTATTTTATTCATTTTGGTTCTTTTTAGCCTATAAAGAAAATAGTGATGAGGGAGATTTGTTGAATCTATTTAGTAGAAAGACATAGTTAAGCAGACTTTATGATAGTTATTATGTTAGAAATTTATAGAAATTGAGAAATCTATAAATTAAAAAATCTATTTTCAATAAACTAGGTGATTTATGAAGAATGTAGATGTTGCTCATGTAGTATAATAAAAGAAGATAAAGGGTTTATCTAGCATATAGCCAGCCATGTGTTATACACTCAGTAACTGTTGCATATAATAACAAAATATTTATTTTAAACTTGAATGATGAATAAACTTTATTTTTTTTTTGTCCTCTGCCAGAGAACACTTTCTAAGTATTTCAATCCTTGTTATGCCACTGCTAGGTTAAAACCAACCTTCATCAGCAAGGTAAGAGACACACAGCATCCTTTTAAGTTAAAAACGGTTGAGGATTTTATTATGATGACTATAAACCTCAGTTTGGAGCCGCTGAAAATGAGACACATTTTAATGTATTGACCATAGAGAATAGAGAGTGGGGTCATTAGCCCAGTTCTTTTGTCCTCCAGGCTTTCTGGATCTTTAGTATATATGTTGTGTTTTGTGTTGGTGGTGTAAGAATTTAAGTCTCCAAATGAGGTATTAGGGCCACCACTTAGGGGAGGTGAAAATGTAATTGCATATTGACACAAAGAGAGTATGAAAATTTCTTTCTGGTTTCACTACCCACCCCTCCCTGTAGTGAAAACACCATATAACAAGGTCCTTTCATTTGCAAGATCGATTGTTAACATGGAAAGGGATAGGAGAAAGTTTTATTCACTAATAAACAACTCCTACTCTTAGTTGTCCTTCTGTTTTCCTGAGCCCTCTTCAGGATAATAACTGTATGCCAGTCTTTGCACACAGAGAGGACACTATTAATGCCTCTGAAGGCACATTTGTTTTACTAGTAGCCTTGGTAAGTTTGCTGTAATTATTCTTTTGCTCCATGCCTTGTGACAGAGGTTTAACAGGTTAGGGATGCCGATCATTTTTGGGACAGAGGGATGATTACTCTTAAACCAGAGACTCCCTGGGGTGAATTTTTACCTACAAATATGCATTATTTATTTATCTATCTATCTATTTATTTTACCTATTTATTTTTGTGACTTACATATGTATCAAGTACAGTAATTGGAGTATAGCACTGTACAGAAGGTGGCTTAAAGAGGTACCAGGGACAAATGCCTCAATTCCTTGGGCTTGCAGGGAGTTCTCCAGACAATTTTTATTACTTATTTTTAAAACGGAGTGGAATCCTTGTAATTTGGCTGCAGAATGGATGAGAGAACATAGGTGCTTCTCTAGACACATCACCCACGGATTCATACATCACCCGCTTCCCCAGAATGCTTCTTCAATGAGTACAGGAAGTCTCCAGTGGTTTTGTTGTCTTCCTTTTCTCCACCATGCTGTCTTTTAGGGTAGGGAAACCTACTCATTTCCGAACTTAGAGCCTCTCTCATGGAGATTAGTGCATTTCAGTTTTCTAACCTCATAGGTTTGACAGGTGGTAGGCAAGTGAAAGGAGCATTGAATGGAGTACTGGGAAATCTGGGTTCTGGGTTTGGATCTGTAACTTGCTATGACTGCAGGCAAGTCACTTAACTCATTACCTTTTTACCTGTGAAGAGTAGCTTCATTATTTCCATATTCACAGGGCTGTTTTAATAGGCAACTGAGAAAAAGGCAAAGAATTTTGCAACATTATTGCAACATTATTGCTATGGAAATTCAAGATAGTGGTGTTTTCTGATAGTTGCCCTTCCCCTCACTGTATAGGGCAGCTGTGGAGACAGATGGGCCTGTTAGTGAAGTTCAGCCTTTTGTGTGAATGCCAGCTTCTTTGGCAGGGATATTACAGCATCAAGCATGCTGAGGGTCTGTTGTGTTACACTGTGATGGGTTATGCCTTTCTCTTGTGAGCTTGAAACATGATTGGGTTGGCACTGTTCATTTATGACTTCTTATTTTTAGGTTAACACAGCAGTCCAGTTAATCTTGGTGGCAGCTTCTTTGGCAGCTCCGGTTTTCAATTATGCTGACAGCATTTATCTTCAGATCCTGTGGTAAGCTAAACTGAGAATGTCAACAAAATGGCTTATTTTGACAGTCCTAGAATTGCTTTGTTCTTAATCATGTTTATTAAGCACTGGGTAAAGCTGTGGGCTATATTTTTTGATTGACACCATTTTTAAGAAGCTTACTATCAGTGTAAGATATAGAAGTTATAGGGGGTTTCATGCAAGTTAGAAGGGATGAGAGGTACAGATAATGTGTTGGGGTTTTGGAGTAGAGAAAAATACTTCCAGGTAGGAAGAAGAGGGAAAGCTTCAGGGAAGAAGTAGCATTTGAGCCATGAGGTCTAGGTGGAGAGAGACTGAGGGGAGGCCATTCTGGTGAAGGGCAGACCCTGAGCAAAGTCAGATGTGCAGGAGAGTGGATAAGGGGAAAGTGCACCCAGCCTAGTGAAGGGGGCAGAGTGGGAGAGAAACTTGGAGAAAGGAGTTTGAGTTTTATTTTATTAAGGTTATGTATATAGCCTTGAAAATGTGTCACATTCATACTTGATGCCACACTGATACTAAAGCACTGTATTTTTACTCTACTTTTAACTCAATAATTAAAACATTGCTTGATGCAGTCTGAGCCAGAAAATAGTTGGTTAACTAAAGTCAGTTAAGCTAAAAAGCTTTAAAAATGATACACACGCTAGACATTTTATTTTCTAAAATATATAATCGTACATTCATTCTGATTTGTCCTACGTCTTCTGATAAAGACCCAATGCCTTTTCTTTGATTATAGGCTCATCAGTGGGATTTTTTTTTCTTGCAAAAAACTGCATCCATAATACAACCTCTCTGGTTTTCATGTTCTGCTTTTAAAGTGATATAAGAATGTAAGACATTTATGAAGCAATCAGAGTATAGAAACTTTCTAGATTTTTACCATTTTCTCTAGTATTTTAACAATTACATTGTCTACTTACTTTGACAGTAATTTTTAGCAACTCGCTATGATATCAGGCCTTTCCAAAGCCTCCAGCTTAGTTCTCAGAAATAGCGACTCTTCCTACCTGTATGTTTCATTATGTGTGAATTTAGGATATCAAACTGGCATAAACAGGTTTGAGATCAGAGTCTTGATGAGCCTACACCTCACCTGGTGGAAACAGAAGCACATGTGTGCACCAAAAAGAAACGTGTTAGCTGCGAGCACTCAGCAAGCCCTGAGTGTCACTCGTGTCATTTCAAAGAGAATCTGATTAATTCTCCTTAATTTTAAGGAAATATCAGTAAAGAAAGCTGAATTTTATTTAAAATGACTCAGATATTAGAATTCCCAAGATCTGTAAGAAATAGCTTCTAAAACTAACACTCTAAGCAGCGTGGAACAGTGGGAGGAGCACAAGGGCTCTAGAGTTGGAACCAAGCCAGACTCATAGTTCTGTGGCCCTGAGCAAGCTCTCTGGGGCACTGTTTCCTCTGTAAGATGAGGTTGCTGTGAAAATAAAACTACCTAGAATAATGTCTGGGTAAAAAATGACAATTGCTATTATTTTTTTTTTCAGACTGATTAACTAGATTAATTCTGTTTAACATTACTGATTCAAATGAAGTCTTAAAGAAAAGCAGTATATTTAAATTCTTAAAAAAAAAATTACACCAACACAGGCTTTTTTACTTTGAAACAACTCTTTTAAATGTATTCTTTATGGTTCTTATAGTTAGAATTTTTTAGAGTTTAGACTAAATTTTATTTATTTCCTTCCATAAAAGGTGTCTTACAGCTTTTACCACAGCTGCATCAGCTTACAGTTACTATCATTATGGTCGGAAAACTGTTCAGGTGATAAAAGGCAGATGAAAGTCATCCATCATCATTAGCAAGGAAGCAATATACATCATCGGCGGCAGGGCCAGTGGAAATCTAAGGGAGTTTCCTTTTTTGGTGTTTAGCTTGAAAAAGGACTTCTCAGAACAAACCATGTCATCAAAATTTAAGTAATGTGCATTGAAAATAAGCTTGATCATGGGCATATGCAGAATTTCCAATGTATTTTTAAATACAAATAAAACTATAATTTAGAATTTTTTTATCTTAGGTTTCTTGATTAATTTATAAGTAGCAATTATTCCAATTATTGTCAGTCATTTTTTGATATGTAAAACAAAAAACAGTCTAGAGCATGGAAACTGAAGAGTTGTCACTTTAATAGAATTTAGATTGCTCACAAAGCACTAGGGGATTTCCTGGGTTTAAATATACATCCTGTACAACTTGGCTGCACAGTTGTTTGTTTGACTTTTAGATCTGTGCACACATTAACAGTACATGTGGTTAATATTTGATTGCTTAGAATAATGACTATAAAGGTAGCTTAGTTGTGGATGAAGTAAACTTGTAAAGAGATTTAAAATGCAGTAAATTTTGAAAATAATAAATAAGATCAAAATAGAAGGTACTGAAGTTCATGTTCAGAAGTCTTCCAACCTCTCAGGTGCCTAATAGTTTATGCATCAGGATAATAAGTGACAAAGGTAGTTGGAAAATGAAAATATGTCTGTTACCCTAGCCATCCAAGAGGCAGTGAGTTACATCATGCCTTCCCACTGTATCTCTAACATAACAGTGTTTGTATGATATTGGGACCTGTACTCATATGTTATGTAAATAATATGAAATTATATTTTTCAAAGGTTTTTTAAAGCTTTGGGGAATCTTCTTTTGTTAAGATGTTAAAGGAATAAAAGAGCCGGAAAAAAGTGACCTTCAATTTGGGTTGTCTGTGTTCCACGGTCGTCTGCTGTTGTGGAAGTTTTCTGATTCATAAAGTCCATTCAGATATATCACTTGCACTTAACATTGTAAAAATAATTGGTTTGTGATCATCTGACTTAAAAGCCCTATTCTTGCTACACTGTCATGTTTAAGAGAATGCAAGATGCAGGGAGAGGGGAGAGGAAGACAAGTGGCTGGTGCCGGTTGCCTCCTCTTAAAACAGTGGAGGCCTGTTGCTGCTCATTATCCCGAGGTCTAACGTAAGTGTAACATGGACTCATACAGTGAGATTATCTAAACATAGCCTATTGAGCTGTGTTAAAATTAGAAATTATAAGCAAAGTTCATGCCTCTTGGTTGTGACATCCTTAGATCAGTGTGCCCCTTGTTGCCTGCTGGTCCTGGCTTCCTTGTTCCCAGATTAGCTGCTGAGCCATCCTTGGCTTGGAAAACACTGAAGCCTGCAGCCAGGGACACTGCTAAGGAATCCAGTGGAAGGGGGAGAGAAGGGTGGTGTGAGGCTGGCCATTCTCCACTTTGGGAACCTCCTGTAATGTCTCATAACGGCCTGGGGTGCAGTGAGGCTTGAGGTGGAAGTCCCATTGCTGGACCACCCAAGAGGCACATTGACCATGTCTCAGCACTAGCAAAGTATGAGCACACAAAAATGATGTTTAAAAAAGGGAGAACTTGAAATAAAGTAGGGGAAAAATTAGAATTTTGTGTCTTGTTATGCTTATTTATGGTCTAGTGTTGATACTATTTGGAGTGACTTATGGGTTGGGTCCCTAGTCTCTTTAGTATCAAAGTCTTAATCTGGTTCTGGTTAATAGACTTTTTCCACGTCAACCTGTATGTTTTTGGATACTGAATTGCTGTAAGACATAAATTCTGCTGGTCTATAAAACATTGAAATTGTATTAGGTATGTTTGAGTATATATTCATGCATACAGACTCCAAGCAAGACAGATTCATTTTGATGCCTCCCCATAACAGACTCAATCTTTTTTGTTTTTAAGGAATATTGTTTAAATTAATTAAGTCTGTTTTTGGTCTTCCTTGCGGTGCACAGGCCCTCTGGATGCGGCTCGCAGGCTTCTCTAGTTGCAGCACTCAGGCAACTAGAGCACACGGGCTCAGAAGTTGCGGCATGCGGGCTTAGTTGCTGACCAGGGATCGAACCTGGGCCCCCTGCATTGGGAGTGTGGAGTCTTAACCACTGGACCAGCAGGGAAGGTCCCTCAATCTTGATATTAAACTAAAAAAGGCATTGGGATAATTTAATTACATGACTGAGGGCTTTTATGTTAGTCACATTTTGGACTTCTGCCTTGCAATTCTAAACTTGGAGCTGGTAGGTGTCTTTTAAATCAGTCTTATTTCTCTTGGTTACATATGTGATGAAACTAGGGCTCCACCTCAGAATTTTGGGAAGCCTTTCAAAACTTCACCTAGAAATACAGTTCAGTTATTCAGGTCAAACTTGGATATGCTTAGTTTCTGCAGCATGGTTTTTGTGCTGCAGCATTTCATGGAAACAAAAGATACATGGGAATCAAACTTGATTTTTTTTCTTGGAATAGAAGTAAAATGCTGTTGTGGGTTGAATTGTGCCTCAAAGATATTGTTCAGGTTCTAACCCCAATACCTGTGAATGTGACCTTATTTGGATATAGGGTCTTTGCAGACGTAATCAAGTTAGGATGGTCATACTGGATTTGGGTGAGCCTTAAGCCACTGCCTAGTGTCCTTATATGAAGAGGGAAATTTGACTTCTGGGTACATATCCAAAGGAAATAAAATCATTATCTTGAAGAGATATTTTCACCTCCATGTTCATTGTAGCATTATTTACAGTAATCAAGACATGGAAACAACCTAAGTGTCACTGGATGAATGGATAAAGAAAGAATAAATATACAATGGAATATTATTCAACCATAAAAAAGAAAGAGATCTTGCAATTTGGAACAACATGGATGGACCCTGAGGGCATTATACTAACGGAAAAAAGAGAAAGACAAATTCAGTATGATCTCATATGTGAAATCTATAAAATACAACTCAGAGTTGATTGGTGGTCCCTAAGGGTGGGGGGTGGGGTGGGGAATGGGTGAAGGTGGTCAAATGGTACAAATCCAGTTACAAGTTCATGATAACTACAGTTAACAATACCGTACTATTAGAAAGTAGCTAAGATCTTAAAAGTTCTCACCACACATACACTCATATACACACATAAGATAACTATATGAGGTGACAGATGTGTTCACTAACCTTATTTTAATTATTTCTCGATATATAGGAGTATCAAATCATTGCATTTTATACCCTTAAACAATGTTATATGTCAATTATATCTCAATAAGCCTGGAGAAAAGAATGGAAAAAGGGGGGAGGTGTTTAGACAGGAGACAGAGACTGTCACAAGACAAGGAGGCATGGATGAGTGAGCGAGGCGCCTGTAAGCCCAGGAACCCAAGGATTGCTGGCTTCCACCAGACACGGGCGGAGGGGTGGGGGCAGTGGGGGGAGGGGGG
>NW_006796981.1:1124350-1149645 GCF_000442215.2 Lipotes vexillifer | reverse complement strand
GGGGCAGTGGGGGGAGGGGGGCCGGCGTGGAATAGTTCTCCTTCAGTCTCCAGAAGGAACCAACCCTGCTAATACTTTGACTGCGGATTTCTGGCCTGACCTGTAGGAGAATTAACTTCTGTTGTTTTAAGCCACCCAGTTTGTGGTAACCTGTTACGGTGGCCACAGGAAACTTACATAAATGCTAACGTAGAAAATTAAAATCTAGGTATATGACTCCCATTTTAATTTAATAAAGTCACTTTCCCCACTAAGTTTGTATAGAAGTAAAAAAAAGGTGTAGTGAGACATAGCCCACAGTCAGATACGAATCATACAAAAAAGGTTTGTTTGATGCAATTTGAGCAGAGAAATGCTTTGGCCTCTTGCCAGAGCCTTGAGGTTTTCCTTTTATTTCTTCTCTCTCTTAAAAAAAAAAAAAGTTTCCTGGGGCTTCGCTGGTGGTGCAGTGGTTGAGAGTAAGCCTGCCAATGCAGGGGACGCGGGTTCGTGCCCCGGAAGATCCCACATGCCGCGGAGCGGCTAGGCCCGTGAGCCATGGCCGCTGAGCCTGCGCGTCCGGAGCCGGTGCTCCGCAACTGGAGAGGCCACAACAGTGAGAGACCCGCGTACCGCAAAATAAAAAAAGTTTCCTGAAAGTGAGCTTATTAATTATTATGCTTTCTTAAAAAAGGAGTTCACATAGGTGAAATGCAGCAAAAACCGAGTTTGAAAGGACAGCCTTCCCTGTGTTTCACAGATGTTCTCTGAAGACTGCAGTTTAAAGCTAGAAGCACACCTGCTACTGTACCCTGAAATGAACTAATGAACCCGCAAAGCCTCAGGGAACATAACCGGTTCTCAGGTTAAGAATCCACTGTGGGGCGGGGGAGGGGTGATGAGAATCCACTGAGTCGTTCCCTTTAATAACAGGACCCTTAGCCAGAGCTTGACCATGAGGGAACTTCTCTGAAATGACCTGAGGATGTCGCTTCCAATATGAGAAAAGCGGCCGCATTGCGCCATTTGTTTTCTCTCTTCCTACTTCCACACACAATTCTAATTATTCGACCGGACGCTGAGGGGCACTGACTGCTGAAAAACCCCAGTAAAACCACACACAGGGATGCCCGGCCGCATGAACCATCACGTTTCTGGGAACAGAGAGAAGCAGCAGGAAGGGAAGGCAGAGAGGTTCCCAGGGATGAGGAACTCAGCGCGGGGAGTGCCACGTGTGCCTGAGGAGCGCGGGCCTCGCCCGAGGGAGAAACGCTCGGGGCCGACTGGCCGTTCGGGACCCGGGTACCACCTTCTCGCGCACGCGGCGGGTGCTCAGCGATCGCGCGCCCGCGGGAGCGAGGCCGGGACCGGCGGCGCGGGTTCGGCGGCGAAGGCGGGGTTACGGTAGGCCAGCAGATGCGTGCGGCGGTTCGGGGAGCATGGCGTCCGGCCCCGGCGGCAGAGGCCGGCGGCCAGCAGCGCGGTGCTGACTAGCAGCAGGCCGCCCGCGGCACCCAGCCCGGCCACGACGAGCGCTGGGCTGCGCCCGGTGCTGAAGGCGGCGCACGCCCCGCGCCGGCTCAGGCCCGCGCCGTTGGCCGCCAGGACGCACACGCGATAGGCGGTGGCTGGCGACAGCCCGTGCAGGGCGTGCTGGCGCGCGGTGGCGCAGACGTCCCCCACCACCGACTGGTTCCCCGGCCGGCCCTCGGGCGCGTAGCGAATCTGGTAGGCGCGCACCACCGAGTTGGGTGCGCACCAGCGCACTAGCGCCGACGTGTCAGTGGTCTCGGCCACCGCCTGCAGCTTGGGGGGGTCCGGGAGGGTGTCTTCCCCGCTGAGGCCGGGGCACCGGCATCGCCAGCGCCGCTGCAGCTCTGCGCACGGCGTCTGGAGGTGCCTGCAGGGGTGGTAATCGCAGGGCTCATCCCGCGCCGGCGCCTCCACCTCCTCCTTCCCGCTCTCTTCCTCCTCCTCACTGGAGTCGTCCAGCAGCAGGACCGGAATCCCGCCCTCGGAAGGAGGCGGGTGGGGAGCCCGCGGGGTGGCCCGTGTTCCCCGGGCGGGCTGAGGCGTGCTCCCTGGGTTCCGGGAGGTAGGGGAGAGACCAGGGTGTTTGCTGGCCCATGGGGTGGAGGCAGCTGAGATAGTAGGTTCCAGGACAAGCCGAGCAGCATGTTCTTCTTGGTGCTCTGTCCCGGCTGTGCTCGCAGCCCTAGGTGGGTTGCCAGAGTTGCTGGAACCTGCTGGACAGACAGTAGTGGAGGGAACGGCCCCGTCCTCGGCAAAGCTGTGCCGTGGCCCCGCCGCTCGTGTGGGGGAATCCACAGGGAGGGAGGGCACCTTGGTGACACTCTGTCGGCCTCCCGCAGATTGGGTAGAGGGGACTGTTCTCCGCAGGGTGGAGGGACCCTGTGTAGATGGTGTGTGGGTGGAGAAGACTGAGGAGGGTGGGTTGGAATCAAGGAAGGTGGTGTTTTGGTCTGAATGGCACACACTTGGCAGCTGGGACAGCAAAAGAGGGGCTGAGAAGGTGCCACTGGATCCTGCAGCTGGTGTGCACACAGTGCCTGCTGCCCTAGAGGGGAGGTCAATTGGTTAGAAGGTATTTGGCATCAGGGCTGCTTCTGTGGTGGGCTTTGTGTCCTCAGTGCAGATAATCCCTTTCCTAAGCCTTGTGACACATCTGACAGATACCATGTGGTACACATGCAATGTGGGTCACGCCAGTGACCTTCCGGGCAACCTGTGTAGGAGGCTCCCCTCATCACTCCCATTGTGCAGAGAAGAAAATGGGAACTCAGAAAGAGGGACTAACTGCCCACATTTTTTGAGTGTTTGCTGCATACTAGGGACTATTGCTAACACTTCACTGTATAAACCAATCTAGTCTGCACTACCTCATGAGGTAGGCACTATTATCCCCATTTTACAGATGAGGAGGTAGAGGCACAAAGAGGTTAAGTAACAGCCAAAATCAACAGTAGTAAGTACTCTCAACCTTTTCATTCATACCAGAGCAAGACCCTTCACTGCAAAGGGCCTGGGTGCCAGAGGCAACATGAAGGGGTCAGGGGGGCAGACTGAGCCCCACTTGATATCCAGGCTTGCGTGAGAGGTGAGAAAAGAACCCCACAGGACAGGGCTCTCAAAGTGAGCTGCAAGAACAGATTAGCTGGTGGAGGTGGTTTGAGGGTGCTCAAGACCAGAGGTGTCCCCAGCCCCCATCCTCTCCTGGTGGCTAGCCTGGGCATGGCTCCCCATTGCAAAACAACTCTTCCAGCCAGCAGCCAATGGGAAGTCACCATAGGAATTCTTTTTCTCCTGTCTCACGGGAGAGCTCTATAAGCCCACTGGCCCTGGACTTAGAGGCCAGGCCCCGTTTTGGGGACTCAGTGGGGCCCAGTGGTTAAGAGCACAGTTTTGGAAGATGGTATAGATCCTGCCTCCTCCACCCAGCGGCTACGTGAATCTAAGCAAGTACCTCTCTTCCTTGGGCCCCAATTCGCTCGTTTGTAAAATAAGCAATGATAACTCCGCTTTGGCAGAGACAAGCTAGCTCTTTACTTCGCCTACTTTCTTTTCCTAGCGGGCACACAGCTAGACTACATTTCCCAGCCTCCCTTGTAGTAGGCGTGACCTGCTAAGTGACATCTGGCCAATGGGATGTGAGTGACGGTGGTGAGCTCCACCTCCTGGCCTGGCCCATTAAAACCTCCTGAGTCGGGGGTCCTCCACGCTCTCTGCCCCTCTGGCTGACTGGAAGGGAAGTAGAGCCTCTATGTCCTGGGTTCTTGAGTGTGACTACACGGGGAACGGCCGCCCCACCCAGCACTGCCAACCTGTCCAGCATGGTTACGTGAGCAAGATATGAGCTGTGAGAACTTCAGCTCCGGAGGGCAGGCCCTCACCCCTCAGTCATCTGCTTTGTAAATGTGTTACCTGCTTAGGACAATCCTCTTTGCATCCATGAGGAGCCAGGACAACTCACAGCTGCAAGTGAGGGGATTGCCAAAGAGGTTGATGGACAGGACCTGGGAGGAATGCAGGTTCCAAGGAGGGAAGGAACTCAAGTTGCAGCTGAAATGCACAAAAATCTATTAAGTCAGTCTTTTACAATCAGGTCAAATCTATACCCAGAGAGCCACGGTGGTGTCATGGGAAATCCATTCTGTTAGGTGCTAGATGATATTGCTTTGAGCAAACTCTTAATAACCTTGGATTTTTTTTTTTTTCATCTGTAAGGATACAAACCTAACCCAGTCAGTATCACCCCTCATAACAAATGGAGACAATCCTCCCTGCTGGTTATATCAAAAAGAGTCTGTGATGATGAAAGTGTTTATAAATATAAATCTCTACACAAAAGTAAGATATTGTTGGATTTCCCTGGTGGCACAATGGTTTAGAATCTGCCTGCCAATGCAGGGGACACGGGTTCGAGCCCTGGTCCAGGGAAATCCCACATGCCACAGAGTAACTAAGCCCGTGTGCCACAACTACTGAGCCTGTGCTGTAGAGCCCGTGAGTCACAACTACTGAGCCCACGTGCCTAGAGCCTGTGCTCCACAACAAGAGAAGCCACCACAATGAGAAGCCCACACACTGCAAGGAAGAGCAGCCCTGCTGGCCGAAACTAGAGAAAGCCTGCCCACAGCAACAAAGACCCAACACAGCCAAAATAAATAATAAAATAAAATATATATTTTTTTAAAAAGTAAGATATTGTTATTATAGACCAGTCACAAGAAATGGCAGAAGTTCTTAATTAGTGAGAACACTTTTTTTTTTTTTTTTTTGCAGTACGAGGGCCTCTCACTGTTGTGGCCTCTCCTGTTGCGGAGCACACGCTCCAGATGCGCAGGCTCAGCGGCCATGGCTCATGGGCCCAGCCGCTCCAGGGCATGTGGGATCTTCCTAGACCAGGGCACGAACCCGTGCCCCCTGCATCAGCAGGTGGACTCTCAACCACTGCCCCACCAGGGAAGCCCAGTGAGAACACTCTTGAACGTATACTATTGCAGTTGAACTGCAGCTGATGGCACTCAACACCAGTCCTTTGGAAGATGCCTCACTGAAGTGTATCAGTTAGTGCTTGCTAACTTAGCTTAAAATAATAAATATTTATTCTTTTTCATGATTCTGTGGGTTGACTCAGTTATTTTTATGGTCTGGGCCAGCTCAGCTGGGCCCGAAAGATCTAGGATGGCCTCCCATATATGGAGCCTCAGCTGGGTTTGCCGGGACCACTCTCCATGTGTCTCTCATCACCCAGGAGGCTAGCTCAGGCTTGCGCACATGGTGGTGGACCAGTCCCCACCAGTAAGAGAGGGCGAGCCCCAACTTGCTCATCTTCTTTTGTCTCTGCTTATATAACATTTGCTAATGTCCCTCTGGCCTAAACAAGTCACATGGCCACACCCAGCTTCAAGGGGTGGAGAACAGACTCTACTTCCTGATGGGAGGAGCTGTAAAGTACATTGCAAAGGGGTGTGTCTACAGGGATGGGAGGAATTACCAGGGCCATTTTTGCAAACAATGTACCACACCTAGCAATGGCAGGTCCTCTCCTGGTTTTCTGCTTTTTCTGCCCAGAGCCTCACTGAGTGTTTGGCCTCAAATGTCTCAACTCCTGGAGTCTCCTGGCCTCTTGTACATGTTCTCAGTCATAATCTGAGCATCATGAGCAACAGGAGTTACACTCTATCTACAGGTCTCTTCTGATCAAAGGCTGGCTTTTCTCCATCAGCCTGGGAAACATCCACCTTCTCCTCCTGCTCTGGGGGAGATGCAGATGTTCTGGGCAAGGAAGGACCTACCACCCAGATCTGCTCTAACACTCCTGGCCAGTGGGCACCTGAGAGTTGTGCCCTGTGGAGCACTGAATATATGTGTGTGCCATTTATATTGAAACTTAAGCTGTGCCCACATATATGTGTATATATATGCAAATGCTTGCTTTTAGCAGGATTCACAGAGATAGAGTAGAAATCTTAGGATGGGGTGTTTACTTAGCACTTCGTCTTTCAAAGGAAATATTTTTCTTTTTGCCTGAAGGGGAGAGGAAAAGGATTACCATATTTGGGGGGAAGTAACATTGCTTAGTGGTTCAGGTAACATTATCTCATTGATCATGAGGTAGATAATATTTCACTCTTTTTTTTCTTTTGGCTGCACTTGCGGGATCTTAGCTCCCTGACCAGGAATTGAACCTGGGCCCCGGCAGTGAGAGCGCCAACTCCTAACCACTGGACCACCAGGGAATTCCCAATATTTCACTCATTTTATAAATAAGGAAAAAGAGTCTTTTCCTTATCTGACAGCCCTTTCTGCCATCCACTGCAACCTGCATATGATAAAGACAAGCTGCATTTGCCATCCACATGCTGAGGGAGAGCCTGCATCATGTCCTGACGCATGATGGCACCCAGGCGTTCTCTGCATCTGAACTTACAGAGCCTAGTGTGGAAGAAGTTTCCCCTCACCCTATAAACAATCCCTTTTCTCTTTTTTTGCTGCAATATTGCCAAAGGCATCTCCCTCCTGCATGTAGTGCTGTTGGAGAGGACTGTGGATGGCGTTGGGCATGCTAGGTTGGCAGAGCAGCCAGGAGGGTGCCACCCCCTCTTCAGAGGGTGCTGGCTGTGCCAGGGCACGCACACGTCCCCCAGCATCTATCACAGATAGCCTCCCAGGGGAGGCTGTAGGTGAGCTAAGGAGAGCCAGAAGCAAGGGGGGCTGAGAAGAAGGGAAGAGGGTCCAGCAGGGGAGAGGGCATTTAATGAGCTTCAGAGGCTTGAGAGCTCCCAGCCTTCTGGGAGTGGCTCCTCCCCCAGCTGGAGCACAGTGGGGTACAGTGGGGGCCTGGGCTGAGCCAGCCAGAGAGTTAAATCTTTCCCTCCAGCCACGGAAAGCATGGAAAGGTTTTCATTTGGCTTAAGACGCAATCAGATTACAATTTAGACAGATTTCTTGGCTGAATATGGTGACTGGGTTACAAGGGTTCTTAACCTGAAGTCCTTGGAGACAGGGTCTGTGAACTTGGATGGAGAATATTACTTCTTTACTTTCACAAACCTCTAACTGAAATTTACCATTTGCTACAGTGGCAAAAGAAGGCAGCAAATCACAGGTGAATCACCAGCAAATCACAGATATTTCCATATCACTTTTCAGTAGTTTTCTGTCATTTATAATCATCAAAATTATGGAAGTTATTGGACCTGCTGCTGGATTTTGTTATTTATGGTGTTAAATAAAGAAGCACACCCCACACACATATATTCCTAAAACACACATTTAAAAATATCTTGTTAACTATAATTGGTTTCTTTGGAATCCTACATATATACCCTACTTTATGTATATCAGAACATTCTTCTGAGAAAGGCCCATAGGCTTCACAGACTGCCACAGGAGTCCATGGCACAGAAACGTTTGAGACTTCCTGCACTAACATGTGGGCCTCTGAAGGTGGAGTCACTGATTAGAAGGCTCTCGGTTATTGGGGTAGGGAATGATGAGAACTTTATATCAAGCTGCCCTGCAGGGCAGGTAGGAAGGGCTGGCACAGGAGCTATTGGGAATGCAGACCAGACTGGACCGGGTAACTGGGGAGCCAAACTTAAGATCCATCTACACCTGCACTGACTCTTCAACCCACTCCCATCTGGCTCCACTGAGAATGAATGTCACCAACACCCCACATTTTGCCAAGTTCTATGGCATCAGACAAGGGGGTGGGGACAATGCTAGAGGAAGCATGTAGGGTGAGAAATGACATGCAAAAAAGTTATAAGAAGTGGAAATAGCCAATGACCTTAAAAAGGCCTATCCAGAAAGGATGGAGAAGCACCAGGGCAACATCCTGAGGACAAGGAGAGCGTATCAAGAGGAGGAAAGACTCAACAAGGGGCTCAATGGATAGAGAAGTGTCCACTGGATGTAGCAGCTGAAATGCCACTGGTCCCATTCAATCATGAAGCTGAAGTGGGTGGTCAGATTGCAGCGAACTGAGAAGCGTAGGGATGAGAGGAAGCAGCCACCACTTCTGACCCAGGTATGCCTGCTTTTCTTGGGGTCTAGGTTGCCTTTTTCTACCTGGTGAGTTTGGACTCACCGTTGAAGATATGGATCAATTATGTTCTTCTTCCAGTCTGCTGGAGCTGATCATTAACCCCACTTGCCTTATACACACCTTACATGGTGTGTGCCTCTGTTGCTGATCCCAGCGTATCATGACAATTGGCAGATGTCTGCTGCCTACAGAACTGTGCACTCCCTGAAAGCAAGGGCCATGCTGTCATCATCAACACCACCATCGCCCTCAACAGCATCATTGTTACTGGTGCCTTCACCACTATCCCCATCAGCATCCACCGTCATCACCTGATGCCTCCTCCACCATCTCTGTGCTGAAGGTGCACAGTTAGGGATCTCCAGCCCAGGCCTTTCATGATTTCCAGGCTCATGTATCTAGCTGTGTGCTAGATCCTGAAAGACCTATGAGACATCCAGTGGAGATGGCCAGTAGTAATAATACAAACCTCCTGTTCTGTGCCAGGTGCTGTTATAGGCACATATCAAAACATTTCCTCTCACAACAATGCAGTGGGGGAGGATTTGATCATTATCCCCATTTCACAGATGAGGAAACTGAGCCACAGAAGCATTAGGTAACTTGCCCCAACTCACATAGCTAGCAAGTGGTGGGTGGAGTCAAGATTGAGCCCAGGCAGTTTGGTTCCGTATCTGATAACCTTAAATAATGCTGCATCAGTCTGAAGCTCAAAAGAAGAGTCTGAGCCAGAGATGATATCACTCTCATCCACATCATCACCACTGCCACCATCGTCATCACCATTACCATCCTATCACCAGTTCACCATCATCAGAGTTACCATTACCACCATCACTGTCATCATTATATCACCTTCATCACAACCACCATGATGATCTTAACTAATGTTATAGAGCACACACAATGTGCCAGGCACTGAGCTAAGTGCTCTGCATGTTCTATGTCCTTTTCCCTTGTGATAAGCCCCAAAGTGAGTACTCTGGAGCTAGCAGAGAAAAAAGAGAAGTGGCTACATTGAGAGTGATGGTGGGGCAACAGTGCTTGCTTCCCAGGGCCCAGTTGTGGGCCCACAGGAAAGGAGGTGGCCTGGGATCATCTTCAAAGGGACGTTGCCTTTCCTGCTAGAAGTCAGAACAGTAGTTGCTCTTGGGAAGGAGGGTGGATATAGTGACACTTGGGACATCCACTGGGCCAGATGGTACCATCCCCAGGTCCCAATGCAAGTAGGACCTGCTCAAGCCCTGGAAGGGGCTGCTGACTTGCATAAACACATGGGGAAGCAGGTGGTTGGAGAAATAGAGAAGACCCTGATGCCCTCAACTCCTCTTCCCACTGCAAGTTTCTCATCCTGGGCTTAAAGGAAACTTAACATGCATGAGAGTTTGAAGTTTTAACATTACTCTGGAAGGACTGATTTGTTTGGTTTTTAGGCTGGATGGACTCTCTAGGATGTGCCCACCATATCACCTGAAGGATGCGGAGGAACAAGACCGCAGCGAGGCCTTGAAGGAGCAGTGGAAGGAAAAGTAAGGTCTGGTTTATCCTATAAAATAGTTATTCCTATTCAACTTAGTGTAATGGGCAAAAATCAGTCACGTGCTTCAGGAACACTTACTTCTGGAAATGAAGGACCTGTAGGAGAGGCGTGTCTTGAAAGATGTGTGTATGGACAGAGGTAAGTGCTGGCGAATCTTGACAATCCAGCTGCTGCAGGTCAGGGGTCACCTTGAAAATGTCCCCCTCCAGGCTGTTCAGCCTGGGCATCTTCCTTAGGTAGAGGGACGTGAGCTTCGGCAGGTCTCTGATCCATCCTGACTGAACTGAAACACAGAGGGGAAACTGCCCACTACCTGGGAAGGTATAAACCCAGGAGGCTGGCACGGGATTAAGGAAACAATGAGAGTGACAAGGTGAGTGGTGAAGGTCATTGCAGAGCATGGGTACAGCGGGCAGCTTTGGGAATCTCAGAAGCATGAGCCATTTCAGCTGGAAGGGCCCTCAGAGATGACCAGTTATTCCTTTTCCAGCCCCAGGTGGCTGAGGCCCCAGAGGACAATGCCTGGCGAAAGGCCACACAGTGGGGAAGGGACAGGGTGGGGCTTGACCCCAGGACACTGTCTCCAAGTCCACTGTTGCCCCACCCTCTTGTTAAACCCCACACAGAAGTACCCCAGCCTTTACTCTGATGGCTACTAGGAGCAAGGGAAATCTTTGAGGAATGTAAGAAAGGAGAGGAGGAGTGAGGCAGGAGGAGGCCCAGAAACCTCATTTCGTGGCTCTCCTAGTAAATGGAGAACGTGCCCCTTCTTCTGTTTCCTGTTCTTTGTTCTCTTGTCGGTGGTGGAACAGGTGATTACAGTAAGTCCCCTACATACGAACATTCAAGTTGTGAACTTTCAAAGATGCCAACATGCATTCGCATGTCCAATCATGTAAGTTAGTTCTATTTGAGGAAGCGCTATTAGTTTTTGAGGCACAGGACTGGAATGTAGAACAGTACATGAAGGTTGCAGCAGCCATTCAGAATGCAATCCAGTGCTACCGTGTCATCTATGATAAGAAAAAAAGAGCTAATACCCAGACATCACTGGATTTTTGTTTTAAGAGGGTAGATAGAATTGAATCCAGCAAGGAACCAGAACCTGTGCCATCGTCAGGTGTGAGTGAAATTGCAGCTCACCCTCCATCTCCTATTGCTGACAATTCTCCAGCTCTACCATCTCCCACCTCCTCTCCCTCCTCCAGTCAGTAACTCTTCTTGCCTGTTCACTCGGTGCCAGCCCCTGTGTGCCAGCTGTTGTACTGTACTACTGTACTTTTCAAGGTAGTGTACTGTAAGATTAAAAAATGTTTTATTTTTTGTGTTTGTTTTTTATGTATTATTTGTGTGAAAAGTATTATAAACCTATTACAGTGCAGTACTATATAGCCGATTGTGTTAGTTGGGTACCTAGACTGACTTTGTTGGGCTTACCAACAAATTGGACTTACGAGCACGTTCTAGGAACAGAACTCCTTCGTACGTAGGGGACTTACTGTGTAGATGAGAAGTGTTTTTTTTTTTTTTTCGATATGTGGGCCTCTCCCTGTCGTGGCCTTTCCCGTTGCCGGACGCGCAAGCTCAGCGGCCACGGCTCACAGGCCCAGCCGCTACGCGGCATGTGGGATCCTCCCAGACCGGGGCACGAACCCGTATCCCCTGCATCGGCAGGCGGACTATGAGAAGTGTTTTTTAAAAATAACACCAACCTTGTGAATCAGAGTCAGAACATGCCAAGTACAGGAAAACAGGTATTCTCACCTCCCTCCTGTGTCTTATTGAAGGATTCAACATTCACAGAAAGAGTTTTAGCCAACTGAATAGAAATCAATGAATGCATCCTCTGAGCATCAGGTGCTTCACGTTAACTAAATGTTTGGTACCAAGTTCTTCCATTCATCAGCCCCAAAGCGCTGCATCCACTCCCCATTCTACAAGCATTGACCAGCTCTGCTGAGGAGCAGAACAGAGAGGCTAAAAGTGTGGGCTCTGGACCCAGAACGCTTGGGTTCGGATGTAGAGGCAACGCTAGTGACCTGGGAGGCTGCGGGCCAGCCATTCCTCTTTCTCTGTGCCCTGGTTCCCTCACATGCAGAACGGAGATAATAGTCCCCACCTCTTGGAACTCAAGGAGTGAAGCCTGGTGCGGCGCTTCGAACAGGGTGCCCTCGGCTCGGGGACTCTCGGGGGGGGGGGTCTTTCTGAGTGGTCTTGTGAGCAGGCGCCAGGGGCAGCGCCCCTCGAGGAAGTTCACAGCCCTTACTCCCCAGATCGCCGGCCCCTCGGGCTCGACACCCGGCGCCCGCACTCACCGTGCCGGAGGAACGTGCCGCTGAGATCCAGGACCTCAAGCGCAGCCAGGGGCGCGCCACCAGCCCCCGCGAAGGCAGCGTCGGCGATGCCAGCGTGGTCGCCTCGGCCCAGCGCGGTGCAGGACAGGTTGAGCAGGCGCAGCGCGGGGAAGCAGGCGAAGGCTCCGGTCTGCAGCGCCCGCAGCGGGTTCCCGGCCAGCGCCAGCGTTCGGAGGCCGGGCAGCACGGGCCCGGAGCACGGCGGCAGGGCTTCCAGCAGGTTGTAGCTGAGGTCGAGCGTGTGCAGTCCCGCGGGCGCGCCGGGGCCCCAGCGCAGCGCGGCGATGCGATTGTGGCGCAGCGTCAGCACCTGCAGCCGCGGCAGGTGACCGAGCTCGGGCGCGCTCAGGGCGCGCAGCAGGTTGTGGCTGCCGTCGAGACTGTGCAGCGCGCGCGGCAGGCAGCCCGGCAGGCGCTCCAGGCCGCGGTTCGCGAGGATCAGGGTCGTGACTCCCGCGGCGGGGAGCCCTTCGCAGGGCGAGACCGTGGTGTTGCCGGCCCCGCTCCCCCAGGGGCCCTGGTGAGTGAGCTGGAAAACTGGGGCCTTCTGGAGAGGCCCCGCCCGGCTCGGGCGCGGTGCAGTCGACGGCAGCAGCAGCAGCACCAGCAGATCCCACCACATGGCGCTTGGCGGGAGACAGAACAGCGGACCAACCCATTAAATGCATCGGAAACGCCGAACGAAGGGGCAAATGTGCCACCCCCAGCCCCCGCCGCCTCTTCCCCAGGAAGAGCCCAGCCCTGGATGTTCCCTGAAGGGCGAGGGCTGTTCCCCGCGTCACCAGATGTGCAGTGACTTGGTCCCTGCCTGCTTTGCCCCATCATCTCCCGCATGTACCCCGCGGCACCTCCTGCCCTTCCTTCCCCTAGCTCTGCCTTTCCCTCTCATTCACTAGAGGATTTCCACCCACAGGTGACCTCTCGAGGAAGGCCTCCCTTATCTGTCCCTGAACTTTCCAGTAACCTCTCCCTTTGCTTGTCCCCATCCCATGAGTTTCTAGGGGGAAGAGAACATGGCCTTTCTCTTTGCAAATTCTCCCCAGGTGTGCAGACGCTGCCGCATAAACGTATATTAGTAACACGCCAGTGGATGGCCTCAGTCAGGAGGGAGCTCTGCTGGGGTATAATAAACATGGGACTTAAGGAAGACTTTATTAGTTCCAACGACACTCAGTTGCCCCAATTTGCCCCCTTAGAACTGCGGAGCCACAGGTGAGTCCAGTTTGCCTGTAAACTAGTTTGCAAGTCACACTTTAAATTCTGGGATCTCTTTCTTGGGAGGACACTCAGTGTTGCCTTCAGGGAAGAAGGGAGCCCACAGACCACTGTGGGGCTTGGGAACCTGGAGTCAAGTATTTCCTCATCCCATGTTGGTCCCAACAAAAGCTAGGGTTCCTGAGGTCAGCCCTGCCCAGAAGGGATGGCTGAGGGCTGCTAGAAGTGGAGTTTCTGGAGTACCCAGGATTGCACAGGGCAGCTGGGAGATCAGGTAGGGATAGATCAGGCAGCCACGGGCTGCTGTGGATGTGTCAGAGCTACTTCCAACTAGGTCCTGACCTTGAGGTCACTGCTTGACATCCCCTCATTTTTGCAGGTGTGTGTTCCTGCTCCAGCTCTCTCTGCTGACTGCTAAGTCCCTGAGCAACCACCCTGGCTCCAGGGGAAGGGCCTCCCTCTTGCTAGCTGGGGGGGTCAAGGCAGTGAGAAAGATGCTGGAAACTGAGGCTAGGAGTCCAAGTGTCCAGCAGTATGTCATACTCACCTGGAAGCTGTCCTTTCAGAGTGTGGCAGCCTTGGATGCCTGTCTACAGTCTTCAGTTTTGTCTTACAGATTCCAGGAGCCAGTAGCTTAGCAGCTCAACTTTGAATTTCAGAAGGAGATCTGTTTCCCAGATGCCCCTGGCCCTGGCCCCACCCACCCAAGAATCCTCAGATACCCCAGCCCCTGAAGCCCCTCCTTCCCTACCGAGATATTGTGGTCTTCAGCCAATAACTCTCACTGCCTGTCTCCTGGGCCTGCCCCTGCCCCTTTCCGGTCATGGCACCTCCCCCCAGCCCTCCCCCATCTTCACCTGGCCTTTCGCCAGCCAGAAAGCCACCCAGCCAGCCGCCTTTCCCAGGCCTGAGAGATGGAGGGAGTCAGCTCTTCTGGGACAAGGTGAGCACTGAGGGATAATGGGGGCAGTGGGGCAGAGTCAGCCCCATCACTTCCCAGGAATCTGATCCTCCTGCCAGGTGGTTCCCATTTCCTGGGATGGTTGGAGGCTGAATGGTGAGCTGGTATGAGGAGGAAGCCCCCTTCCCCAAAAGAGGAAGGTACCCCAGTCTATAGGAAGGAAAAAGTGGCAGGAGTGGGGGGTCCTCAGAGGAATGTGAGAGCAGGGGCAGGCATGGACCGGATCCAGGAGCCCCAAGAAGGATGGGTTTGGTTTCTCTGGGACTCAGTTCAGTGACAGTGTGGATGTTTGTCTCTCGTAAGGGGTGGGAATCAATAAAGAGGGCAGAAATGCAGAAAGATCATTCCTGCCCCGTGGCTGGGGTGATCAATCCTGGTTACCAAAAGCCCCAGGTCTCCCTGAAACCGTGGGGATGCTAAATGTGCTTTGCTTAGAGCACATTTGTTTAGAGCAGTCAGTGCCTTTCTTCCCCAGAATTCCAAGACTGTTCATTCATCTGAGGGCCTTTGATCTGCACACCCTCGCTCCCACCCCAGGCCAGGGGTTAATCATCCCCAGCATTGTGTACACAGACCTCTGAGACCAAAACTTCATCCTTCCTCTTGTCAGTTCTTATCTGAGCAGAGCTGAGGAACTCCAGGACCTCTGGGAATTGGCATGTTTAATTGGTTAGTTGCAAATCCCCGGGGATCTCTTTTGAGGCTTTCTCCACCCAAAGCCTCAAAAATATCCTTTCAGCCTAATTGTTAGCCCTGGGCCTTGCTGCTCAGAAGTATACCTTCATCAGCCCCACATGGGGGTGGGGAGAGGTCTGTTCTGTGCAGCCCTGTTTGGGGCAGTGCATTTGCTACCAGGGAGCCTGAGGCGCAGGCCACAGAGGTAGAAACGCTGTGCCATAAACAACAGGGAGGTCAAGAGGGATGCAGGAGTCAGGGAAAGGTGGGAAGGTGAGAGGACCAATGTGGGGGGGGTCAGTGGGCAGCCTCAGGTAAGGCCCTTACCTCTGCCTTCACTTGGTTCACGGGCAGAAGAGCCCCCAGCAGGTCAACTGAAGCCTCAGCTTCTCTCAGAGTGTAACAGCTGGGACTGCCCTGGAGGTGACTGACAGCCTGAGGCCAGCAGAGGTTTGGGGTGTTCAGGCAGGGGTGCCAGATGAGAGGGAGCCAAACCCACTGAAACATGCCCATTTGAACTGAGACTGAGGAGGAAGTGGCTCTCCATGGAGGCCTACACAGGGACTTCCCTGGCGGTCCAGTGGTTAGGACTCGGCGCTCCCAATGCAGGGGGCAGGGGTTCCATCCCTCCTTGGGGATCTGTGTGCCTCACGGCGTGGCCAAAAACTAGAAAACATGGAGGCCTATAAAGAGGACCCCAGAGAGCGATGTCAGTGTGCTCCTCTGTACACTAGAGGGGTAAGAGGTCTGGACAGGCCCTGGCTGAGGTCATCACCTGGCCAGCGTCATTGCCAGATCCCCAGGCCCTCTGAGCTAGCTTCTTGTCCCCCCTGCTTGCTGGCTAGCTCACCAGTGTCAGCAAGGGCCTAGCCTGGACAGGCAGACCCAACGTCTGAGCTCGGCCCTTGGACTGCTCTCTTGCTCTGGTCATACCCAACCCAAGCAGACACACTCTCGGGGGGCTGCCCAGTTGGGCCTTTGAGCCGGGGAGTCTGGTGGCAGATCCTGCACGGCGGTGTTTGCTTTGTGATCTCACCCAGGTGGCAGGTGGGCCTTGCCCCAGGGGTGCACTCTGCTTGTCATCAGCATCCTCCCACCTTTTAAAACCGAGCACTTACTATACTCAGAGCCTAATGCCATACGCATTATCTTATTGAATGCTCACCAGGTACGACTTTTCCCATGCTACAGGTAAGGAAACTGAGGCCCCCAGAGGCTGACTAGGCTCTGGAGCACACTACCAGTTAGTCTGTCTGGCTTACCCACTGCTTTCTATTGCCTTCCACAGGCCTCAGCATTTGATGCTGTAATAGCCCTGTAATCACAAAAGAAACTCTTCCAAATATTTAGATAGATCCAAATCACTCAGGAAGCCAGGACAGTTGGGATATTTCCTTTCATAGCTGAGCAGCTCATTCTCCAAAGAAACAGAGCCGACTTCCTGGTTCCCTGTGGACCCAGGACTGAGGCAGATGGCTGGGCAGGGCCACCGGGCACCTCTCAGGAAAGCCCTGGCTGTCTTCTCCAGCCGCTTCTCCTCTTCCAGCCACATCTGGAAAAGATGACTGAAGTGTTTGTCCCCTTTGGACAAGGGTGCTAAGGTCCCACAACAGAGTCCTGGGGTCAAGTGTGTCCTCCACATGCTGCCCCATGCCGAATGCCATGCCTCGTCCCGCCCTCCAGCGCTGTTCCCAAGCAGCTCCTCTGTCTGGGTGCCCTCCCCCCGACCACCTGACTCTCCAATCCAGCTCACTCTTCCAGACCTACTGTGGCTTCCCTCAAAAGTCAGCCCTGATGTAAAGACATGAATCCATGTAGTTTATTCCAGAGACCATCCTAAGAAACATGGAGAGGGAGTAAGGAAGGGAGCCCGGGAAGGGCAGGCACTGCAGGTGTGTTAATGAGCAGGTCACTCAGTCCCCCTGGGATCCTCTGGGAGGCTGTGGCCAGGCGCCTTGGGATTATTTCATCACGTGGCCAGGTGGTGGGGTATTTACCCCCTAGTCTCTGCTGCTTGCTGGCTCAAGGCTTCTTCCTGTGGCTCTAACTGCCTGGCACGTCTGGTTTGCCCTGAGGACTCTAAAGAGGGCTAGGGGGTGGGTGGGCACTGGCGGCATCTGCTGTAGCACCTTCAAGGTTTCGCTCAGGCAGGTCCTCACTTGGTGTTCTCTCCCAGGTGACCTGGGGTTAACTGCTGTCACTTGGACTGATGCGGCTCCTCCCTAATTTAAGACTCAACTTCCTGAGAATGGGCCACATTGTTCTTCTAGGCATCCCAGGTGCTCAGAGTAGAGTCTGGCACTTGGGAGAAACATTCAACAAATGGATGGGAAAAGAGTACATGGTGAGTTAGAATGTCCTCCGAGGTGCCCAGGAGTGGTAGGGCAGGACACAAACATTAAATGCAAGTGCCTGAGATTTGCATCCGAGGTCAGCCAGCATCCCAGCTTTGAGAAGGGCTCAGGTAAGGGTTGAGATGGGCATGGCGGGTGCGGGTGGGGGTAGGAATGGAAGGAGAGAACTGAGTCACAAAGAAGTCTCCAATCCATTTTCCCAGTACTCCCATGGATCTTTGGGGGGAAGGTCTCTTGGAAGAAGATCACAAGGTTAGAGTGTTAGTAAACCCATAGCCTGCAGGAGAAAAACAATGAGCCAGTAATTAGACACCTGGCCACAGTTCTTTTCTGGATTTAGATCAAAATCAGAGTCATGGGTCCTTAGCCTTAGATGTGACTTTAGAACTTGTCTGATTCCACCCCTCCTTGTCCATTTTAGAGGGAGAGAACTGAGTGCCACTGAGGGAAATTGGCTTGTCTGGGGTCACATAGTTGTGTCCGAATAGTCCAGTGAGAAGGAAGGGTGTCCTAATTCTCACTGCTCTGTTCTGGACTCTGGGCTCATTTGCACAGTCAGCCGGGTCTCACCTGCCCTGGCATTAGCATTGTGGGCCTTTCCCCGTAGTTTCCCATGACTAAACACATCTGACTCATCAGGTGACTGGGCAGAGTTTCTAGGGGTTCTGACACCTGCTGTCCTGATGCCATCCCCAGAACCCCAGAAATAAATACCCCTAATACAGGCTGCCCCAGAGACCCAGAATTTGTGCTTTCCAAGGGGGTCCTGTCTGGCTCTGTTCACAGTTCTGGCAGCCTGGGTGGAGTGAGGGGGCCTGGCCTAGATGACAGGTGACTGGGCAGCCAGCTCCCCTGCCCTGCCGTCCAGATGCCAGATAACTGTGCTGAGGATTCTTCCACCAAGTGCTGGAGCTGGAATGTACAAACTTGAAGGCTCATTCTTCTCTGACACCAGAGATAAGCTGGAGGAATGGGAGGGTGATTGTGGGAGGAGATGGTACCAGGTTGTCAAGTCTCCGGGCAGCAGCTCTCATGGAATGGTATGCAGAGCAGAGGTGGGGCCCAAGACATCTGAGTGGGCTCCACTGATGTGGCCGATCTGCCTGTGAGGAAATGACCTTGAGGGAATGAAATAGTAACGGGTTGAGACTCATTTATTTTTCTATTGAGGCGTCACTCAGTGGCAGTAAAATTTTAGCATGAGGATTTGTAGGATGCTTAGAAATAAAAAAATATATATACCATTTGGGGTCTTGTTAAAATCTGTAGTGGAAAATATTAAAACTGAAAAGTCAGAATCTGCCACTTTATTCTGCGTATGGCTGTAGGAAGTGGGATAAGATAGCATATAGGCTGTTCTTATAAACTACATTCTCGAATTTACCACAGCCCAGAGGCAGCGTACAGGTGAAAATTTCCTTAAACTGGGACAGGATACTGGGTTCGCCTCCTAACAGTGCTAGTATTTTATTTTATTTTTAAGTAAATGAATTGGTTCAGGCTTAGCAATTGAGCACATGTATCCTCAGAACATGCCAGCACCTGCCCCAGGTTCTCGGTATATAAAAGAGGGACCCAGTCCTCAAGCAGTTCCCAGTCTAGAAGGGGCAGAAGACAGAAAACAATCCCGCACAGTGTGAGTGCACTGTTGCATTACAAAGGGCTGAACTGTGAGCTCTGTTAGCCCCAGGGGGCGTCTAGCCCATGCACTGCTGTTTCCAGGGTCTGGCTGTACCTGCATACAGTACATGCTTAAGAAATATTTGCTGAATGAATAAGTGTCTATTAACTGTGTCCTCCCCTTCTGTTTCTGATCAGTTATATTTCCTAATTTGGGATTTTACATAGAAGAACAGTCAAGGTTTGCCTGTATATTTATTTAGATTTTTAATATGTTGAATACAATTCTTCCAAAATCAACAGTGTTTGAGTTGCACAAAAAAGGCAATGATTTGGAATTTCATGGAGCTTGAATGTTATTTATTCCCATTGCTATAGCCACATACACATGCAATGTGGACGTTCGATAACATTTTGTGGGATGAAGGAATGCATGCCATCCAATAGGCATACAAGCATGTGCTTAATGTCAATACTCACCATGGAAATGCAAATTTAAACCACAGTAGGATACTAATATGCAGCCACCAGAATGGCCAAAATGAAAAAGACTGACAGTGCCCATGTTCTGGGGAAGATGTGGAGCAGCTAGAACTCTTATACTCTGCAGATGAGAGTGTCAGGGGGTACAACTACTTTGGAAAACTGGCAGTATCGATCCATGAATGCCAAGCATACATCTACTTAGTGACCCAGCAATTGCACTCTTGGGTTTCTTCTCAAGAGAAATGAGTGCATATATCCACCAAAAGAATGTTTATAACAGCTTTATTCAAAGATTGCAGGAGCCATGGAGAAGGAGTGGAGGGAGAGAGAATGGGAAGGTTTCTTGGGCCGTTTTGTAAAAGACCCTGTGGTCGTCATTTGTGTTATTTGCTGCATATTTCAGGTTCTTTCCCTCTGGCCCCTTGGTGAGACTGTACTCCTGGCCCTTTGTGGTTGAGTGGGACCATGTTTCCATGTTTTGTTCCAGCCAATAAGTTGTAACGGGAAGTGGTGTGTGCCACTTCCAGGCAATGCATTTAATTGCTGCGTGAGACCCTTCAGGGATCTCTCTTCCCCTCTTGCAATTGGCACTGTTTGGGATGGTGGCTGCTCCATCAGCCTGGTCCCTAGGAAGACCAGAACTCCCCTGAGGCTGAACACAGACATATATAGTGTGAGGAATAAACCTTGTAGTTTTAGGTTGCTTGTTACTGCAGCATATCCTTGTCTATTCGGGATGATACAGGTCTTGATTATGGTGTCAAGTTCGTTTATTCATTTATTCATTCACTCACTAATTCATTCATTCATTCATTCATTCATTCAACACACTGAGCTTCTGCTCTGCATTAACCAGTGTTCTAAATGCTGGAGCAGATTTAGTTTCTTCTTTCAGGAGCTTTCATTCTGTCGGGGAATACAGACAACATGCAAACACATGAATAATTCACAATCTGACTTACAGATTGCAGTAAGAGTTATAAAGGAAATAAGCAGGCTGATATGATGTAATGGAATTGGGGAGAAGAGTGAAGATGGTCATCAAGAGGGGTTGCTTCATTTGAACTGAGACACAAGGGTGGGATGGAACTGTCATGCCAAGAGCCATGGGAATAATGTCCCAGGGAACAGCAGCGAAGAGCCTTCAGGGAAGGGCCTGCTGTGTTTGAGTCACAGAAAGCAGATCTTTGTGTCTAGAGGAATGTGGGGGAGCGGAGGCAGAGGCAGGTATGCTATCTTTTTTTTTTTTTGGGGGGGGACGCTATCTTGCAAGTAAGTTGTGCATGGCCTGCTTGGTGTGTTAAAAGGTCACTCTTTTTCTATGTCTATTGTAGGCAAGAGCAAAGCTAGGGAGTTATATTAGGGGGCTGTTGAATGTGTCCAAGGGGGAGGTGATGATATTGGCTTGAGAGTGACGACAATAAAAGATGAGACAAGTATACACATTTGAAATATGTTTTGAAAGTAGAATCCACAGAATTTGTCAATGGATTGAAAGTGAGGTATGGTAGGCCAAATAATGGCCCCCAAAGATATCCATGTCTTAATCCCTGGGACCTGTAGATGCTACTTTATATAGCAAAAGGAACTTTGCATGTGTGATTAAGTTGATGATCTTGAAATGGGGACATTATCGTGGATTATCTGGATGTAATCACAAGTATCTTTAGAAGAGGGAGGCAGAGGGAGATTTTACTGCAAAGAAGGCAAAGTGGAGACTGAAGGAAGATGCTCGACTGCTGGAGTGAGGAATGCAGCTTTAGAGGCTGGAAAAGGCAAGGAAGTGGAGTCTCCCCTAAACCCTCTGGAGGGAGCGTGGTCCAGCTGACACTTTGATTCTGGCCCAGTGAATCTGATTTCAGAATTCTCACCTCAAGAACTCTTAAGAGAATACATTTCTATGCTACTGTTGTTGTTTTTATTGTGGTAAAATATACATAACATAATATTTAACATTTTAACCATTCATTAAGTGTTCAAGCCAGTGACATTAAACACATTCACAATGTTGTGTAACTATTACCATTATTTTTGCCTTAAAGACTTTATCATCTGCCATAAAAACGCTGAACCCATTAAATAATAACCCCTCCTTCCCCCCTATCCCCAACTCCTGGTAACCTCTATTCTACTTTCTGTCTCTATATTTGTCTATTCTAGATACTTCCTATAAGTGGAGTCATATAGTATTTACCCTTCTATGTCTGGCTCATTTCACTAAGCATAATGTTTTCAAGGTCCATTGAGTTGTAACATATATCAAGTTTTCATTTCTTTTTTTTTTTGCGGTACGCGGGCCTCTCGCTGTTGTGGCCTCTCCCATTGCGGAGCACAGGCTCCGGATGCGCAGGCTCAGCGGCCATGGCTCACGGGCCCAGCCGCTCCGCGGCATGTGGGATCTTCCCGGACCGGGGCTTGAACCCGTGTCCCCTGCCTCGGCAGGTGGTCTCTCAACCACTGCACCACCAGGGAAGCCCCTCATTTCTTTTTATGGCTGAGTAATATTATGTGTTGTTTTAAGTCACTGAGGTTGTGGCAATTTGTTATAGCAGCCATAGGAAACTAATACATGAGGGAGGAGAGAAAAGAAGGTATGAAGGATGATCCCTAGGCTTTTGAGCCTGTGGACTGGATGGATTGAGATGCCATTTACTGGGAAAGAGAAGTCTCAGAGAGCAACAGATTCAGGTTAGGAAAATCACAGGCTCTGTTCAGGCCATATTAAATTTGAGATGTTTGCTGGACTTCCAGAGGACATGTTGAGGAAATAACTAGACTGTGGAATTCTGGCGGGGGAGGTCGGAGCTGGAGAGCTACACTTGGGAGGCGTCACCACATAGATGGTACTTAAAGCCAATAGCTTGGTTGAGACTTCCCAGGGAAAGTGTGGGGAGAGAAAAGGAGGGGGATGAGCCAGCATCTGCAGGTAGATCCGAGGAGGAGGAGTCAGCCTAGCTGGCTGAGAAGGAGCAGCAAGGGAGGGGGAAGAAAACTCAGGAAAGTTCTGTATCATGAGAGTTTCGGTGAGGAGGGCACAGCCAACCAGGCTTTGAGAGACCAAATAAGGGGAGGACATTTATGACCTGGATGAGAGCAGAGTTTGGGGTAGGGGGAAGGGACAGAAGCCAGAGAAGGAGGAGTTAAGGATGTGAGAAACGGGGTAGTATTAGCCTTCTTAACTCTTTGAAGAAATTTTGCTGTGAGAAGGAGCAGAAAAATGGGATAAGGTGGGGTTCAAAACTTTTTAAGGTTGGAAATATTGTTGTAGTTATCTATGGCTGCCTAACAAGTACCCTAAAACTTAGTGGCTTAAAGCAATAGTCATTATATTCTTTTCCATGATTTTTGTGGGCCAGGAATTTGGTGATAGCTTGGCTGGATGATTCTTTTGCTCCACGTTGCATCAACTGGAGTCACTGGTAGTATTCAGCTGTTGAACGGGCTGGTTTTGAGGGTTCAGGATGGCTTCACTCATAGGTCTGGCACCTTGGTGAGCATGGCTGGAAGGCTGGGCTCCACTGGGACTGTCAACTGGAGTGCCTTCTTGTGGCATCTCTAGCATGGTAGTTTCAGGGCTCCAAGTGTCCTGTGACAAGACAGAAGCTACATGGCCTTTTATGACTGACGTTTAGGCAGCACAGAATATCACTTCTGCTGTACTCTATTGGTCAATCCAGCCAGAAGCCCACCCAGATTTAAGGGAGGGGACATAGCCCCCACCTCTTGATGGGAGGACAGTCAGAGAATTTGCAGCTATGTTTTAAACTCCTACAGATGCAGAACATGTTTGCAGACTGGATGGGAATGCACCATGAGATGGGAAGAGGTGAATGATGTGGAAGAGAGAAGAGGAAACTTCAGGAATCAACAAGTCCTTTGGAGGTCACAAGGGGACAATACTCACAGGCTGGAGACTGAGCACTATTCTCCCTGGGGCAGGAGGGAAGGACATTGTGAGGACAGATGCGGCTGTTCCCTTCTGATGATTTCACTATGCCCAATAATGTACAGGTCATTACGTTACAAATCATCAGCTGAGGGTAGGTGTTGAGGAGGGTTAAGAAGAAAAGAAGGTGTATGTCATAGTAATTTTAGAGAGTAGGAACATTAGGTATTTGTTTGAAAGACAGAGTTTAACAGTGATGGCTTTCTGTTATTGTTGAAAAGAATATAGATCATAAGTACATGATTATTAATCCTCAAGAGTATATTAACAACAAAATCAGTTTATTGGTGATTGTTAATTATGCCAAGAATGTATGGAACACATGAGAGATGCTCCAAATTCTAGGAAGTTGACGACCAATTCTTGCTCACCACACTCCTTTAGATGGGAGGTATGTACTGTTATTTCAGCTTTATTGCTTGGAGGAGCTAGAGTAACTTCATAAAGTAAGTCTGAGAAAGAACCCAGGATTAGAACTCTGAGATCATTTCTTTTTTTTTAGGAGTACTGAGGACATGGAAAATAACTGCCTGTTTTGCTTGAGAGGACATTTGGATCATCAACTCCTGAGAGTAATTTAAAAAACTCTCTGGCAGTATGGTACTGGCACAAAAACAGAAATATAGATCAATGGAACAGGATAGAAAGCCCAGAGATAAACCCACGCACATATGGTCACCTTATCTTTGATAAAGGAGGCAGGAATGTACAGCGGAGAAAGGACAGCCTCTTCAATAAGTGGTGCTGGGAAAACTGGACAGCTACATGTAAAAGTATGAGATTAGATCACTCCCTAACACCATACACAAAAATAAGCTCAAAATGGATTAAAGACCTAAATGTAAGGCCAGAAACTATCAAACTCTTAGAGGAAAACATAGGCAGGACACTCTATGACATAAATCACAGCAAGATCCTTTTTGACCCACCTCCTAGAGAAATGGAAATAAAAACAAAAATAAACAAATGGGACCTAATGAAACTTCAAAGCTTTTGCACAGCAAAGGAAACCATAAACAAGACCAAAAGACAACCCTCAGAATGGGAGAAAATATTTGCAAATGAATCAACTGACAAAGGATTAATCTCTAAAATTTACAGGCAGCTCATGCAGCTCAATAACAAAAAAATAAACAACCCAATCCAAAAATGGGCAGAAGACCTAAATAGACATTTCTCCAAAGAAGATATACAGACTGCCAACAAACACATGAAAGAATGCTCAACATCATTAATCATTAGAGAAATGCAAATCAAAACTACAATGAGATATCATCTCACACCAGTCAGAATGGCCATCATCAAAAAATCTAGAAACAATAAATGCTGGAGAGGGTGTGGAGAAAAGGGAACACTCTTGCACTGCTGGTGGGAATGTGAATTGGTTCAGCCACTATGGAGAACAGTATGGAGGTTCCTTAAAAAACTACAAATAGAACTACCATATGACCCAGCAATCCCACTACTAGGTATATACCCTGAGGAAACCAGAATTCAGAAAGAGTCATGTACCAAAATGTTCATTGCAGCTCTATTTACAATAGCCCGGAGATGGAAACAACCTAAGTGCCCGCCGTCGGATGAATGGATAAAGAAGATGTGGCACATATATACAATGGAATATTACTCAGCCATAAAAAGAAACGAAATTGAGCTATTTGTAATGAGGTGGATAGATCTAGAGTCTGTCATACAGAGTGAAGTAAGTCAGAAAGAGAAGGACAAATACCGTATGCTAACACATATATATGGAATTTAAGAAAAAAAAAATGTTATGAAGAACCTAGGGGTAAAACAGGAATAAAGACAGAGACCTACTGGAGAACAGACTTGAGGATATGGGGAGGGGGAAGGGTGAGGTGTGTTAGGGCGAGAGAGAGACATGGACATATATATACTAACAAACGTAAGGTAGATAGCCAGTGGGAAGCAGCCGCATGGCACAGGGAAACCGGCTCGGTTCTTTGTGGCTGTCTGGAGGGGTGGGATAGGGAGGGTGGGAGGGAGGGAGACAAAGAGGGAAGAGATATGGGAACATATATATATGTATAACTGACTCACTCTGTTATAAAGCAGAAACTAACACAC
>NW_006796981.1:1087101-1124079 GCF_000442215.2 Lipotes vexillifer | reverse complement strand
AGAGAGACAAATACCGTATGCTAACACATATATATGGAATTTAAGAAAAAAAAATGTCATGAAGAACCTAGGGGTGAAACAGGAATAAAGACACAGACCTACTAGAGAATGGACTTGAGGATATGGGGAGGGGGAAGGGTAAACTGTGACAAAGCGAGAGAGAGGCATGGACATATATACACTACCAAACGTAAGGTAGATAGCTAGTGGGAAGCAGCCACATAGCACAGGGAGATCAGCTCGGTGCTCTGTGACCGCCTGGAGGGGTGGGATAGGGAGGGTGGGAGAGAGGGAGACGCAAGAGGGAAGAGATATGGGAACATATGTATATATATAACTGATTCATTTTGTTGTAAAGCTGAAACTAATATACCATTGTAAAGCAATTATACTCCAATGAAGATGTTAAAATGAAAAAAAAAAACTCTCTGGCAAGAGTTGGTCATGAGCAGAGTTACTTGGTAGGTGGTATCCTTTTGCAAATGATGCTTTTAGTGTTGAAAATATATTTGTAATTATTGTTCTGGAATTGCTTTTAGAAGGAGTTTATGATTTGCGCACAAAACAATCAACAGGATTACTCTTATTTATTAGAGCATTCACCAAAATATTTTATCACAATCTTGTTCTAGGGGCTTCCCTGGTGGTGCAGTGGTTAAGAATCTGCCTGCCAATGCAGGAGACGTGGGTTTGAGCCCTGGTCCAGGAAGATCCCACATGCCGCAGAGAAACTAAGCTTGCAAGCCACAACTACTGAAGCCCGTGGGCTTAGAGCCCGTGCTCTGCAACAAGAGAAGCCACCTCAGTGAGAAACCCACACACCAGAAGAAAAAGCAGCCCCCGCTCAATGCAACCAGAGAAAGCCCACGCGCAGCAACAAAGACCCAACACAGCCAAAAATAAATAAATGAAATAAATCTATTAAAAAAAATTATCACAATCTCATAACTCACCTTATTTAGTTTTAAATATTTCCAAAAACTGTATCCCCCATGAAAGTAATGAGTATTCATCTACAGCCAGGATATCCCAAGTAAGGTGAATGAGGGTTTGCTGAGAATTTCCAAAGGGGAGTTCTGAGGATGCACCTTTGCCAAAGTCCACACATACTTCATAGCATTACATCATGTCAGGAATGACAGAGATATCAGACTCACCCAAAACAAACTCTTTGTCTATGTCCACTGATTATTATCTATGCCTCCTTTCCCTCCAGTATCCTTTATATTTATCAAACTGGGTTCCAATCCCCCCAACTAGCCAAGTTAGAAACTGTAGGTAAAGCTCGACCCTCTGCTCCATTACTCTACAAATTCACTTGTTTACTGTTAACTACAATCAGCTGGGAATACATTCAGCCAAAAGTTATAGAAAACCTACATAACAGTGGCTTAAACACATTTGTTTATTTTTCTCACATAACAAAAAGTCCAGAATTAGGCAGCTGTTGGTGTCCCTTCAGCTGTCCCATGATGACATGGACTCCTTCTGTTTTTAGACTCCACAATCAAAGGGGATCCTTTCATCCTCAGGTTTGTTGCCTTTGGGTTGTAAGAGGGCTGCTGTACCTCCAGGAAACACATCCACATTCAAGGCAGGAAAAATGGGAAAGGTGAAGCCAGCTGCATATCCCTTTTATCAGGATAGAAAAAGCTTTCCCAGAAATCTCCACAGTGTACTTTCGCTTAGGCTTCATTGGTCAGAACCAGTCACATGGACACCCCTACCTACAAAGGGAACTGGGAAGTGTGGAACAGGATGGTCAGATTGGTCCAGACCAATAAAGATCCATGCCTGGGGCTAGACACATTCCCTCAGCCAAATTCCAATTCTGTTAGCAAGGAAGAAGGGAAAATTGTGTTGGTAGGTAAAACTGTGCTGGTGGGTAAATAATAGTGTTGGTCACAGTTGCAAAGTCTGCTGATTTTAGTTCTGAGATAGCTCTCACATTTCCTCTCTCTCTCTCCACTGTCTTAGCTCCAGTCCTCAGTGTCTTTTGACTTGTCCATCACAGCAGCCTGTGAACTGACCCTCCAACTTCCAATGTAGCCCTCCTACAACCATCCTCCAGACTTATGTTTCTAAAATGCAAATCTAATTATGGCCTCTCAAATATAAGAACATTCAGTGGCTCTCTCTAATCTCTCTGGCAAGCTTGGCCTAATTCCCATCCATCTCCTCACTTTGCAAACTTACTCTTCCTTCGAAGCCAAGTCTAAATAGCCCCTCCTCTGGAAAATCCTTCCTACTTTGCTCCTGATCTAACAAAACTATTCTCTCCTTTTTTTTCTCATATGTCTGTTTTATATATCAAGAATAGGGGGCTTCCCTGGTGGCGCAGTGGTTGAGGGTCCACCTGCCGATGCAGGGAACGCGGGTTCGTGCCCCGGTCCGGGAGGATCCCACATGCTGCGGAGTGGCTGGGCCCATGAGCCATGGCCACTGAGCCTGTGCCTCCAGAGCCTGTGCTCCGCAACGGGAGAGGCCATAGCAGTGAGAGGCCCGCGTACCGCTAAAAAAGAAAAAGAATAGTACCTGTTACACAGCATTACAAAGTTATTTGCTCAGAGGCCTGTCTCTTGCTAGATTATAAACTCTGTTCAGTAAATTCTCCTTTGCAGCTGACAGTGTGTAGCATGTAACAGGAGCTTATGGCAGAGGGAGCTCCTCATCTCCCAACAACTATTCTCACCTTTATCAGAAAAAGAACACTGGTTTTTAATTGGTTCATGTTACTTTGAATAAAGACCAAATATTTCAATCTGCCTTGTAGCTAAATGAAGCCATGTGACATAATGCCTGGAGCTAAAGCAGCCACATTAGAGATGACATCAAAGTCACACCATGAGATGGCAGAGTAAAAAGCTAAAAGGATGTGGGTCCCTGACATGGTATATAATGTCTTTTTGGCCTAGGCTTGCTTTAGCTTTAGGTGGAAGAGAAAAAAACTTTCTTGTTTTTGAGCCACTATTAATTTGGGTTTTCTATCACTTGTAGCTAAACAATTCGAACTGAAATGTGTAAAAATTGTGTGTGTGTGTATTTAACTAAACTGGTTGAATTATAATTGGCTGAACCCTAGCATGGCTTGAAAACTCTTGGCCCATAGGCTGCATTACGTTCTCAGATATATTGGATATATAACCACATATTTTAAAGATATGTGAATACTAGGCTGGGCATGCCTCACGAATCCCTGTGGTCTCATAGCTGACTTACTGTGCCCATGCACATTGCCTACCCCTGAATGCATTTGCATTTACAGTGCTTTAGCCTAGAGTGGACTCTGCTAGGTTATAAGCAATGGATTATTCAACAGCTTGCAAAGTGTTTGACTGCCCATTTGTTCTCCTGATGTTTACCCGTTTCAAAGAACCATTTATAAAGGGCGGAAAAGGAAGAATAAACACATTTCACTCAGCCTCTGAAAACAGAGCTCAGTCTGTGAAGAAGAGTCACCTCTCCCTGGTTGAATTGTCATCAATCATTTATATGCAATGGCAGGAGCTAGGCCAACCCTTTGTCGGGGCGGGGGGTCGGGGTGGTGGTGGTGGTGGGGTGGTTGTGTGGTGGGCGGGGTTGCCTCCTGTCATGTTTTGGTGTTTGTTCTGCTGGGAAGAAGACTGACCTCTTTCCCCCTCCTAAACCCCACCTCTGACCCAGATTTGCAGTCAAATGTCATATTGGACAGGTAGACCAGCTGTTGGGGTCTAAAGATTTTTTTAGAGGAAATTTTCACCATTTTGATATTTGAAATCTGATGTAATGTAATTGGGGGGAAAAATGTCTATGGAGTTTTGTAGTCCTGATCTAATATGTTCTGGGAAAAGTCACCTCAGTGGTATATTATCACGTATAAAGACAGTCTAGGGCTCTTGGCTCACAAGGCCTTGCCGTTCACATGGGAATATCAAGAGGTGTGCTAAAGTCAGAGGTCTGGGTTCACATGCTCACTTCCCACATTTTAGCTGGGTGATCTTGACTAGTTGTTTGACATCTCTGTATACAGTTCCAGTGTGTGCTGGAGTCAGGTCAGCCCTGTCAGAGAGCCAGGTGTTTGAATCTCTTCCCAACTCTGTGTTCACTGATGTCCTCTTGGGGTCATGTTGACTGTAGTAGGAGTCTTTATACCAGGGAAACTGGCAAATCAGGGCTCCCTCCTGCCCATGGAGTTATTAAAAATTTACCAGGACTCCACTGCACTTTCCAGATCTGTACAATGGAGCTGATAATACCTATCTCACCTAGAGGATGAATTGAAAGACCTGGTGGGAAGCACAAGTGATAGCCCTTAATACATGTTAGCTTCCTAATTCTTTTAGCTGTGGCCTGTTAGCTATATTATTGTTGAGACTGTTCTTTGGGGAGGCAGGAGCTGACTTCAGCGACTTTAAAATAGCACAACCATTTAACGCCTCAGTATCCCTTTTGTCCCTGGGGCATATTTGACTGCCATGGCAGGCTGTCAACCTGTCCTGATATTTGAGTCATCTATGTGGCCTGACACAGATAACAGGGTCCTGTTGGCAGAGTGATGCCAGAGTTTTGAGAGAAAAGCAAATGCGTGGTAGAAAGGCCCAGAGTGTACAGCAGAGTAGGGGATGCAACTTGACCTGATTGGGGGGGGAGGGGGAGGAATGGACTGTAATCACTGAATGCTGGGACGTAAGGGGCTACAAGAAACCACACAGTGCCAAACCCTTGCCTTACAGCTGAGGAGACAAACACTCTCAGACCGAGGCTTGATCTTCCTTTACTGTTGTTTTTCCAGTTTCATTTTTGACCAGGCTGATGCTCTTAGCTTTTGATTATGGCGAAAACCAGATCAAGTTCAGAATCTGTAAGAGAATTTTCTGAATGGGATCAGAAAAGCAAGCGAGAAAATATCTTAAAATGGGAATGTAAATTGGTGCAGCTACTGTGGAAAACAGTATGGAGGTTCCTCAAAAAATTAAAAATAGAGTTACCATATATGATCCAGCAATTCCACTTCTGTGTATTTATCTGAAGGAAATGAAATCACTATCTTGAAGAGGCATCTGTACCCCCATGTTCACTGCAGCATTATTCACAATAGCCAAGATGTGGAAAAAACTCGTGTCCATTGACAGATGAATGGGTAAAAAAAATGTGGTACATTCACACAATGGAATATTATTTAATCATAAAAAAGAAGGAAATGCTGCCATTTGTAACAACATGGATGGACCTGGAGGGTTTTATGCTAAGTGAAGTAAGTCAGACAGAAAAAGACAAATACTGTATAATCTCACTTATATGTGTATCTAAAAAAACTGAACTCACAGAAACAGAGAACAAATTGGTGGTTGCCAGAGGTGAGGAATGGAAGGTGGGAGAAATTGGTGAAGGTGGGAAAAAAAAGAAAAAAAAAATAGATAATGTCTTAAAAGATGAAGCATTATGTTTCCACATCAGAAGTTGTAAGCTGCCTTAGGGCAGGATCATAGCCCCACAATGTGCATTCAGACAGCACTCAAATAGCTACTTTTTTTTCCCCAATGAATTTCTTATCAATTAATTAACCAATTTCCACGAGTCTGTAATACCTTAATATATTGAAATACAAAAAAACAAAAACAAAAGCAAAAAAAAAAACAGCGTACAGGATAGTATAAAGACTGGAAAGACACTCAAAAATGCCAACAGAGTATGTCTTTGGATAGTGTTAGGGTGGATAGATAGAGGATCAATTTCTTTTTCTACTCTTTGTGATACTTTATTCTGCGTTAGCTATTCCACAATAATGCTGCTTAACAAATGACCCCAAAACTCAGTTTCAATAGCAAGAATTGATTCCCGTACTAATAGTCTGAGGGTCAGCTGATCTAGCCAGGCTTGGGTCCAATTTGTGGATTAGGTTCTGACCTGCTGCATGTGTCTCATTCTGTGGCCCAGGTGATTACCTAGGGAGCCTGTTCTCACAGCGGGTGACAGGAGTGCAAGAGGCCAGTCAGATTGTACAAGCACATGGAGGCCTCTACTCACATCTACCACTAACATCCCATTGGCCAAAGGAAGTGATATGGCCAAGCTCGTACAATGGGGCAGGAGGTATGCACTACCCACACTGGGAGGGGAGCAAGTATCCAAATTATCACGTGAACTTCTTTGAAAATGAGTACGTAAATACTTTTATAACTGAAAGTATGTCCTCATTAAAAATAACGATACTTTACCTTTGTATTGCATTTTCATAGTTTTTAAAACATCTTTGCTGTCATTCCATTCTATATTCTTTCCAGTAGCCCAGTGATATGGTGGGGAAAGCAGCAACCCAATTTTTAAAGATGTGAAAATTCTGGCTACATTATTTTCCTTGAACTGCCATAAAAGATTATCATAGGCCTGGTGGCTTCAAACAGAAATTTGTTCTCTCACAGTTCTGGAATCTAAAAATCTAAAATTAAGATGTCAGCTGGACTGTGATCTCTCTGAAGGTTCTTGGGAAAAATGCTTCCTTGCTCTGGTAGTTGCCAGCATTCCTTGGCTTGCAGCTACGCCACACTAATGTCTGCCTCTGTCATCACATGGCCTTCTTTCTCCTTGTCTCTGTGTGTCTCTTCTCTTCTTATAAGGACACTGGATTTAGGGCCCACCCTAATTTAGTACACCTCATCCTAACTTGATTACATCTGCAAAGACTATTTCCAATTAAGGTCACATTCACTGGTTCTGGGTGAACATGAAGTTTTGGGGGACACTAGTCAACCCACACACTGGCATGCAGAGTTTATGGCATTTATGCTCATAATTCCTGGTGTTTGGTGTCCTCCCTGCCAAATCCATGCCACGTATCTTAGGCCAGAGCTTCTCAAACTTAATTGTGTACACATAGCACCTGAGTGTCTTGTTAAAATGCAGAGTCTGATTCAGAAGGTTGGGGTGGGCCTCGGAGCTGGGACTAGGGTGAGGTAAGGAGGCCCTGATGGTGGGATCTCCTTAAATGTTGTGCTCTGGGTAACTTGCTGGTCCCGGCCCTGTGAGATTCGGCATTTCTGACCAATGCTGTGGATTCAAGCAACACACTTTGAGTAGCAAGGTCTCAAGCTGCAGTCTATGTGGGTTTAATGCTCGATATCCGACCCTCACTAGTGAAGAAGATGCTTTCCATTTTGAAGCTGAGTGCATGGGCTTTGTAAGTCCTAGAGGAGAACACTGGTTCTGCTATGTTTTTAATGCTGGGTCTTGTGGGCTGACCTGGCTGCCAATATTGGTACTTTGGGAGCATTGCAGGGAGTTAAGTGGTAGCATGGATATCTAGGGCCCCTTTGTAAGCCCCTCATCAGACCTCCATCCCAAAGCCTGACCGGTTCCTGGGATACCTGACTATTCCAGATCTGGCTCCCCCACTTTCCATTGTGTTGCCTGCAAGACCATCCTTATTCTCTCCCAATAGCCACAGTGGGCACAAGTGGGGGCTTCCTTTACCAGCCAGGTGGTGGGCTTAAACCAGCCATCCCATCACCAACCCCTACTGTTGAGCCCAGGCCCCCCAGGCTCTGTTGCATTCCCCGCCCCCTCTTTTCTCAAGGAGATATATATATATATACATAATTTTTTTCCCTTCTGGAACCTCATTTGCCTTCCCTGCTTCCCTGTCATGGGCCCTGCTTGGGGTCAACACATCCTTTGAGTCAGAGGACACAGGCTTGGACTTTGGACCCTCCCCTCCCCTGAGGCCCTGGGTCACCTCACAAAGGTCTCTGCCTCTTCCCTGGGCATTTCCCGCATCCCAGGGATCTCAGAGAGCAGCCAGGGGCCCTGCCTCCCAACTCACTGGCCCAAGAAGAGAAACAACATCCTGCTGGGCTCCCGGACAGAAAAGCACCATCAGTGGGGGTCCCCTGAGAAGGAGGGGCTGTGGGACTTTTCCTCTGTAACGACTGGAGAAACTGAGGCCTGCTGGGGAATGAGGTCACATGACAAGTCAGAAGGAAATAAATTCATTTAGTTGAAAATCTCTACAACAGTTGTTAGTGAGGAGCATTAGTGAGCCTGAAGAGAAACCTCACATTCCCATCCTGCTTATGTGCGTTCATAGGGGCTCTTCTGAGGGAACTGGGTCTTCATGCAACACGGATGTTTGGGCAAATGTGGGGAGGCTCCCAGATGCTGTTTCTAAATCATCTGATCTGGTGTTATGTGAAGTGGCTTCCATGGAGCTCTGGGCTCAAGGGTGGCTTAATTCATTGGGATCTGACCTTTTACTCAGCAAAAGGGTTCAGCTCTGAAGAAGTCTGAGAACCCATCACCCCAAGGCCGGTGGGAGCTCCAGGGCAGCACAGGCATTTGTGAGGAGGGAGAATGCGCAGGCTGGTTTTGTTCTCTTTGATGGAGTTCAGTAACTCCACTCGGCTTCAGGAAGGTACCTACTGTTGAGAAAGGGGACAGGGAAACTTGAACACAAGGAAGGGCCACGTGCTGACCTTCAGATTTTCCAGGATTTCCAGGGTTCAATGGCTCTCGAAGGAAGGGGGCATGAAGGGGAAAAAGGGGTGAAACAGAAGAGGAGGCGGCTCCCTCCCACCCCTGCCATCCAGAGAGATTCACGGGTGATAGTGGGGCGGCGGGGAGAGGAGGAAGCAGGAAAACCACATGTTTGTGTGGGAAGATAATGAAAAAAATTCATATATATAGCATTATTTCACATGATCATATCTCCTGTGATTTCATAAAAATCATATGTTCGTGTGGGAAAATAATAAAAGAATATAGTTTGTATGTATTTCATTATTTCACATGATTTTCCTGCCTTTTCCCCTTCTTCCTGTCACCACAGAATCTCTCAGGGAGGTTGGAGGTGTGGAAGGGAGCCTCCCTTTCTATTTTACTCTTTGCTGAATGTACTGAAGTGAAAAAGAAGTCTTTACTTACAAGTGAATTACATTTTTTTTTTTAAGCAATTTCAGAAAACAAATATTGCAGGATGTGTTGGCTTCAAGTGCCTACAACTCAAAGATGAGTTTTGAAATGAAAGACTCATTTGTTTACTTTTTCTACCATGGGACTGAAAATGAAACTTGCCCAGAATCAAAATACTCACTTCTCTGGCTCCCAGACCTTTTTTTAAAAAAAAATTAATTAATTAATTTTTGGCTGCGCTGGGTCTTCATTGCTGCACATGGGCTTTCTCTAGTTGTGGCGAGCGTTGCAGAGCACTGGCTCTAGGCACGCAGGCTTCAGTAGTTGTGGCACACGGGCTCAGTAGTTGTGGCTCACGGGCTCTCGAGCGCAGGCTCAGTAGTTGTGGCGCACGGGCTTGGTTGCTCCACGGCATGTGGGATCTTCCCGGACCAGGGCTTGGACCCTGTCCCCTGCATTGTCAGGTAGATTCTTAACCACTGTGCCACCAGGGAAGCCCCTCCCAGACCTTTTTGATCCACCTGCACCTCCCCAGCTCCTCTGACTTCCCTGGCCCTCCCCCACCGGTGTGTGACATGGGGGCACTGAGCTCAGGAGATGCCTGTCTTGGGGCTGGGGGTGGGGCAGGCAGTTCAAGGTTGAGCAGGTCTGGAAATGGAAGGGTGGGGTTTGCTGAGTTAAGCTCAGTAGTCTCTGGAGTTAAGACCTGGCCTGAATCTTGGTTCCACTGCTTACTCTTAGTGTGACCTTGGGCATGTTACTTCACCTTCGGAGCCTGGTTTCTCCTTTGTGAAATGAGAAGGCAAGCTGTTTCTGCTCCCTGTGGGTTGATGTGAGAATTGCACAAAGGGTTATATAGCACATGGAACTATATTCAATGTCTTGTAATAACCTATAATGGATAAGAATCTGTACACCTGAAGCTAATACAATATTGTAAATCAACTGTAGTTAAATTAAAAAAAAAGAATTGCATGAAGGGATATCTAAAAACTACACATTACTAACCCTTATGTACCATCTATCACTAAATCAAAGATGTGCCCGTGACATTGGGTCATCAAATCAGAGGCCCTCTGATGTCCCTCTGCCTCTGGCTACTTTTTTGCTCTATCGTGCTTTTTCTAAAAGGTGGACCCGGATAAAAAGAGCTCACGATATGTCAGGAAATCTAGTGACAGTCAATGAGAAAAGAGTTGAAACCAATGGTTAAGTGAGGTTTCTAAGTCAATCTCACTGCAGAGAATAGCTCAGATATTGGAATTGTGAGGAAAAGCAAATGTTAAACCTGAAAGTTGCACTCCTTTTTCATAATGGAGAAAATATTCGCCTTTTTAGAGGCAACAGACAGGAGAGGACGCAACTAGACCATATTCAAATCCATATAAACCTTTTAATTTAAAAAGTCATATAAAATAACACACAAAAAAATGCAGACTTCCCCATGTACTGTAGATAAGAAATCAAACAGGGTTGAAAGGCACACATTAATTTCAAATTTCATCATAGGAAGTCAGGGGACCTTTGCACCCAATGTAAAAAAAATATCCTTAAGTTGCTCTTTGGAATAGCAGTGTTTAAGGTTTTCCCGCCATGCTTGTTTATTCCTCTGGGATGTGGCTGTGGAGTTGTGGAAGAAATGCTCCCCTGAAAGTCTGGTTAAACTGGTCAGCTCTTCTGAGTGTTTTCATGGAAATGTCAGACAACCAGGAAAAGCTAAGGCAGAAGGCTGAACCAAAGGTTTAGCTTTGGTAAATTAGGCAGAGCTGCGTTTGACAGCAGACAGGGAAACTGTGACATCAAGGAGCTTTACTTTAATGTCGGGCCCAGCTAGGCTCTAAAATAATGGAGCCCAGGACTATGGAGAAATGACCACCAAGTTCAACGCAGTTCACTTGGCACTGGTTTCTGTACAAAATGTTTCAAACTCAGTTCTTTTTGACATGGACCAGATTTTCCAAGTGCCCAAGCCACATCCAGGCTTTAAGCTAGGCCTCAGAAGTTCAGTTGCCTGAAGATTCTTCAATAACATTCACCTCTAAGGAGATGCTGAAAGAGGAATTTCCAGTGACAGCTTCTGGCTCAGGGCCCAAGGGTCCCCAGCCAAGGCTGTCTCGAGGTGGCCCCCAGAATTGCAGAGATCTCTTTTCTCAAACAGTTTTGTTAGAAAATAAAGCAACAGCCAATGTTTTTGGGCATCTGAAGTCCAGCCAGGCCCCCTGAGGTTTGCATCTTAAAAGAACTTCAAAATGGAAACAGAGTCTCAGCCTTACCCTTGCAACCCACATCCTTTGTGTGACAGGAGAATATTTATAAAAACATACTAAAATACATCTGATATTTCCCTCTAACCCCAGTACTACCTTTTACCTTCTTAAAACTCAATCCTCCCAACACTGATGAACCAAAACAGAAAATGACAATTGAGGCAGCTGTCAACTGGCCCACATTCATGTTTCAAGGCAGAGACAACAGAGCAAAAAAAAGTCCATTATCGGCTTTTGATTTACAAAGCCAAAGGCCTTCAGGGGAAAGGCCGTGAGTCACATAAACAAACACAAATCCAGAACACCGGGTAGTGATAAGAGCAAGGCTTCCCTACCCCACAGACCAGCTAAAGGCCCTAATTAGACAGAAGCCCCTGGGGAAGCTGAGAGCTCTTAAGGTGGTGGTCTTGGGGTACGGGGCTGCCCTGTGTCCTGTTCTTCTCTCCCTGACTGGTTGGGATGGAGACCTCACTGGAAACCTTGATGCTGGGAGGTGGTTTTTATGAAGAGAGAACTGAGCCCATCTTCCTGAGCCCCAACCCAGAGCAGAAGCTGTTGAGACATGGAGTGGGTTTGAGAAATGGGTTTCCCTGAACCCTTGTGTCACTGTGTCTTTAGAAGGACTTAAGGGATCCCCTTTAATTGTGGCTGAAGCCTCCCCAGGAATGGAATGGGACTTGCAGGTGGGGCAGTAACCGATGTCCAAGACCAGATGGGTCAATGGTCACCTTGGCAGATGTCACTCGGGACTGATGACACTGAGGGCCACTACTCTGACCACTTGTCACCAACTGGTACCAGGTAACTCCACCTTTCCCCAGACATTCACCCCCAGACTTTGACCTACGGGACAAAAGTGTATGCGGGGGCTCCCTCTGCCGTTTTCAAAAGATGGTAGTTAAAGGCACTTCTGTTACGGAAAGACATTTCTTTTCATACCTGAGTTTGGGGAATAAGATTTGTCCTTGCTACATGTGCTTTTAACCTGTCTTTCCTTTGACTTAGCAAAAAAGCAGATAAGCACAAGGACAGCTTCTAGCCATGCACTTGCAGGTTGTGCAGGTCATAGCTACACGTGGAGCCTTGGAGTAATGCCGAGCAGTGTCCTCTCTCCCGCCCCGCATTACAGAAGGGTTAACTGAGGCCCCTTCCACAGCAGAGGGCAGAGTGAGGAGAGGGATGTGCTAGGCAGGGTGCTGGAAATGAGGCGAGGGTCTGGGTATCCGGTGGTGAATATATGCTGTCAGCCTGGAATGTACACATGGCGCAGGCTGTTGACCCAACGTCCGGGTAGGCCCTCCCTCTGTGTAGGCCCGGCAGGCCTGCTTTGTTCACTCCTGGCCGCCGGTCAACTTGTGGAACAGGTCCTCGTCAAGAGTTTCATTCTGGTCCTTGGAGCGGGTGGACAGGAAAATGTAGCCCCCGATGTACTCATGCACAACTTTGCAATCCGCGCTCAGGCAGGTGAATGCGATGGAGACGTTCTGGTCAAATTCGATCGCCACCTGGAAGAGGAAGGCACAGGTATACTTAAGTTCTGACAAGAACGAATGAGAAGGAAGCCGCTTGGCTGGAGATGGTCGCAGAGCTGAGGACTGCTGAGGTGCTGACAGATGGGTTTCCCCAAACCCTGCAAAATCCACCGCTTGCATCATAGTTTACAGAAAACGTCTCTGCTCTCTGGGCGCCCTCTTGTGGTGTCAGCTTTGCTGCACACCTGGCAAAACATTCTAACGCTCAACACAAAAGATATTTCCTGTCTGGCTCTTGTTTAGATGAAAGAACTGTCTAAGCACTCCCTGTGTGGAGGGGCAGAGTGCTTTGCAGATTTTTTAGTGGAGAGAAAAAGGCCCACGTGAATGTTCCTACAGCCACGGCCCTCACTCCTTCCCAGCTGGAAGTCATAAACTCTAACACTGGAAGAAACTGAAGCTTCACCCGTTCTCCACCTTGGCTGCCCAGTGGAATCAGCTGGGGACCTTTAAGAATCACTGATCTACACAGAAACATTCTAGTCTAGAACCCTTCATTTCTCCCAATTACTTCTTTCCATCATCCAACAGTGGGTGAGTACAGGCACATGTGTCACTTAGATGTGATTTACAATTTCATTTCCAAAGGTCCTTTTCAAAAGACGGCCTTTCAATGAATTTTAACACAAAAGTGTACAAAATGTGTTAGTTTACCAACTCTACTTTTGTCATACATTGGTGACCCCTTTAATATCTAGAGACTAGATATTATAAAATTAGGACCCATTTGTCCAGTATGTACATAATATATACAGTACAGTTAAACCAAAGGCATGTAACATGTAGAGCAATGGATAAGTTGAAATGTTCAATAGTATACACCAGCAAAAGTCTTTTGCAAGGCTCATTCTTTATTTTGCAACATCTAAGCTTTTAGATATCCTGAGGTGACAATATATGATAAAAAGTAGAGCTAGTGAATTAACCAATTGGTAAATATTACAACTGATAAAAAAAAGCAGCATCTTGGATATGGAATTGTTAAACCATCTCTGAGAAATGTACGTCAGGACTAGCTCATTAGGTTAGCAGCAGAGGGGAAGAAGGAAGTATAAAGGGAGGCATGTATGTGGATGTGTTTGTATTTATATTTTGCTTTCTGTCTCATTTTTAATGGAACATTAAGGAAATGTAGTATTTTAATCATAACTCTACCAATATCTTTATCTAGAGGCCTGTTGCCATTTTTGTCTTTTATGAAATTTTTGTTGCCAAGCAAGGCAGGATTACATTATTTTCCTTGTAGATTGAGTTGGTGTAGTGTATTCTTGGTTATCAAAATACTCAAATAGCTTTGGGACGTTGAAATGGTAAATATTCCTGATGTCTGAAAAATCATCATACATAACTGTATGATCTTACTTATATGAAAATATGAAAAATCATCGTACATAACTGTATGATCTTACTTATGTGAAAATGGATGCTTAGTTGTATAGTTACACAAATGAGACCTAGAAGGACACATCAAACGGTAAACTGCTTATGATTATGGATGACTTTGCTTTTTGCTTCTTGCGTTTTTCGGTTTCCTATTATTCACATGTTAACTTTTAAAAATAAATGTTATTTTAAAAACAAACAAACAAAAAAAGAATCACTGACCTCAGTAATTCCCAGAGTCAGATTTTTTTTTCTCCAAACTGTGTTATTGAGGTATAACCGATGTATAATAAACAGACCTATTTAAGGTGCACAGTTGGATCATTTTTTTAAAAATTGTAGTTGATTTATAATGTTGTGTTAACTTCTGCTGTACAGCAAAGTGATTCAGTTATACACATATACATTCTTTTTTAAATATTCTTTTCCATTATGGTTTACCATAAGATATTGAATATAGTTCTCTATATCCTATACAGTAGGACCTTGTTTATCCATTCTATATATAAAAGCTTACATCTGCTAACCCCAACCTCCCACTCCATCCCTCCCCCAATCCTCTCCCCCTTGGCAACCACCAGTCTGTTCTCTATGTTCGTGAGTCTGTTTCTGTTTTGTAGATAGGTTCATTTGTGTCATATTTTAGATTCCGCATATAAGTGATATCATATGGTATTTGTTTTCCTCTTTCTTTTTTTTTTTTTTGCGGTACGCGGGCCTCTCACTGTTGTGGCCTCTCCCGTTGTGGAGCACAGGGTCTGGACGTGCAGGCTCAGCGGCCATGGCTCACGGGCCCAGCCACTCCGCGGCATGTGGGATCTTCCCAGACTGGGGCACGAACCCGTGTCCCCTGCATCGGCAGGCAGACTCTCAACCACTGCGCCACCAGGGAAGCCCTGTTTTTCTCTTTCTGACTTACTTAACTTAGTATGATAATCTCAGGCTGCATCCATGTTGCTGCAAAAGGCATTATTTTGTTCTTTTTTTATAGCTGAGTAGTATTCCTTTGTACCTATGTACCATATCTTCTTTGTCCATTCATCTGTTGATGGACATTTAGGTTGTTTCCATGTCTTGGCTATTGTGAATAGTGCTGCTATGAACATAGGGGTGCATATATCTTTTTCAATTAAGAGTTTTGTCAGGATATATTCCCAGGAGTGGGAATATATGGTAATCATATGATACTGGATCACATGGTAATTCTATTTTTAGTTTTCTGAGGAACCTCCATACTGTTTTCCATAGTGGTTGTACCAACTTACATTCCCACTAACAGTGTAGGAGGGTTCCCTTTTCTCCACATCCTCTCCTGCATTTGTTATTTATAGTTTTTAATGATGGTCATTCTGACTGGTGTGAGGTGGTACCTCATTGTAGTTTTGATTTGCATTTCCCAGAGTTGGATTTACATGACCTTGAGGGTACAACAAGGTTTTCGAGTCACTGTCTTAGAGGCCATCTAATCTCAGAACATTGTTCTGCAAATGAGTCCAGATGGTCAACAGCCCTGCTGAGAGGAATCCATGGTTCTTAAAAAAAGAAAAATGTGAGTCACTTATCCTCGCTCTACATTGACAGCTTTATACTGGAAAAATGGGAATGCCAAAGGAATGCGATAAAGATCCTATATCAGCAACAGAAGAATGTTTTAAATCATCAGGACACTCAGGTGTGTCTGGCTTGGTCTAGCGCATCCTGTGATGCAGGCATGGCCTGACCTGGTTCCTAGGGTGGAGATGATGGGGGCTGAGGGCTCCTGAACTCAGAGGCTAAGTTTCCTCCATGACCCCTGTGTACCTCGCTGGCTTCTCTGATACTTTTCCTCTTTGGGCCTGGAATGCTCTCCAGGTGGGCAGTTGAGCCTCTGAGTTCTCAACCAGTTACACCTCTTGGCAGCCAGTCAGATGACGCCTGTTTTGTATTTATTTTGTATGATATTTACATCTCAGGTAGTTTCAGCTAAGTAATTATCAGCCTAAATCTTACATAATCATACACTGAGTTGAAAGAAATTAATCAAACTGCTCAGCAATTTTAGAGTCTGTCTGTATGGAGACTAAGCCAACTTGTGTTAATTCAAAAGCATTTGGTCTGTGCTTGCTAGGAAACTGCTCAGAACTGCATGTGATTATTTTAGCAGACAATTACCACATGCTTGTGGTTTCTGAGTTCTAAGTATAATAACACCCTCTTAAAATCAAAATAAGCTGCAGTTCTGAGGGAACACACATTTATAGGCTCAATGCTGAATGTACCAAAAACTTTCACTTTACCTGCCGGATTTCCCAGTTTACATTCCACTGTTTCATATTTGTAAATCTCCATGTTGTAATTGGAATCCCAGTGGCTGCATTGATTCTAATCAACCTATTATATGAAACTCCCAGAATGTCATCTTTCTTGCTTCCTTTAAATCTGAAAAAACAATAATTAAAATATGTAACTGCTTCCTGTAACATGATGTTCATTCACATACAACTTCTTAAAGAGAATACCAAAATTTCAAATCATTTCTGAAGAACAGACAATGAGGGATTAACTTTCTATAGAAGGGCATTTTTATTAGGATAGAATATGAAGGCTGGAGAATAGGCTGTCCTGAAGACATTATTTAAGTGAAATTGACATCAGAGGAAAGCAAAATAAGAGGCAGTCAAGTCAGTTAATTCAAATTAGCACCAACTGTGTATGCTAGGTACCCTTCTAGGCACTGGGGATACAGCAGTGACCTAAACAGACAGAAGATTCCTGACTTCATGCAGCTTGTGTTCTAGTTGGGGGAGAGGGTCATGAATAAGTGAAATATACATGCCAGATAAGGTCATAAAGGAGGATAAAGCACAGAAGTGGGACAGGGAATACTGGCAATGAGGTTGTTACAATTTTAAATCGAGAGGGAAGATCTCAGTGAGAAGGGAGATTTGATCAAAGAACTAATGTCTGTGAGGGAGTGAGCCATGTGGATATCTGGGGAAAAAGTATCTTAGGCAGAGGTTACAGCCAGTGTGAAAGACAGAGTTTTTTTTTTTCCCTCAGGCTCAAGGCCCTGCTAGGATGCCAGTGTGGCTGGGCACAGTGAAGGAGGGGAGAGGATGTGAAATTCCAGCACTAAGGTCTTGTAGGGCCACTGTAAGGATTTGGCTCTTACTCGGAGTGTGACACAATGCCTTCAGTGGTGGTGAGCAGAGCCTGACGTGGTTTGACTGAGATCTTAAAAGGATCACTCTTGCTGCTAAGTTGGAAACTTAGGGGATCCAGGAGAAGCAGAGAGATCTGGTAGACACTGTGAACAGAGGTTGGAAGATTGTCATGAGCAGCCAAAAGTGTTTGGGCCATTTGTGAAAGGACAGTATTCTAAAATTAAAAGAAAAGAAAAGAAAAGAAAGAGTTCTACATTCTAGACCAAATGAGAATAAACTGCGCTCCATGAAACCACTTAAAATTGAACAGAAAGTGAGAGAGGCAAGTGAGCATTGTAATCACCTGACAAGGTAGTAGGTGAGGCCGAATTCAGGTAGAGACTGCCATGCCTGAATGAACTGCAGCTTGGCTTCGACCAGGGGCATCTGGGCCACGTTCTGATGGGCTTCCAGGATGCGGGCTGCCAGCTAAACAGAAGTGGGAGATGTCAAATTCTCCTTAGCAGGCACTGACTCTCTACAGCAATCATCCTGTTGGCCCCGGGTCCCCAACGAGAAGAATGAATGCAAGGCCCAACTACAGCTCCACAAAGACAATTCCTCCCATTCATTCATTCACTCTCTCTCTCTCTTTCTGTAATACATGCAAATCACTGTGGAGAAACAGGAAGATGGACCAACACATAAGTATCTAAGCTTTATGTAGATGAAGAGTCCTGAGTTCTTTCTGGGGTCTGTGGTCTCCATGGACAATGGTTCTACTTGAATCAGTTTATCTGTGTAACTTTCAACCCCACTCTTATGGAAGCATAACTTAAAATTTTAATTTGTGGGGACTAAATCATTATTTTTAAATTAGGTTTATTCTGAAAATATTGTCATGTTCAGTTAGCAGTATAGTCACTGCTAACAAAATTCACAATAATTTCTTAATATCATCTAATACCCAGTTCATAGTCAAATTTCCCTATCAGCTGATTTTTCATGATGATGATCTCAGTCATTTAAATTATTTATTTTATTTCAGAAAATACAGAATTTGCTGCAGACAATCACCCCAACAAGATTAGCAGTACCTGTTTAGACCTGTGCTTTTTTGCACACCTAGGTGACACAAAACATTCCGGGTTCATATCCATGTTTTCAAGACCGGAAGCCACCTGAGATGCTGAGTTCCGGTTTTTCATCCTCAGAAATGAAAGGATGTTAAGGACCTCTGGCTGGTAGGAGCTGTCCGCCATGGTTTTGCCCTTTGATGCCAAGATGCAGGCAGCCATCCACTCGGCATACTGACTCTCCTGCAGCAAACACCAGAGAGCTGAGAAGTAAGTTCAAATGCAAAGCAGCCATGCTGGGAACAGAGCAGGACCTGGGCTTTCATCTCTATGATACAAAACCATCACCTTCCCAGCAAGGAAAGATACAAAGTGGCACACATTCAGACTGGCTGTTAACCACGTAATTTAAAGTCCAATGAGAGCTTTTGAGTCCTGTGTTGAATTTCTAGATACCACGGGGCTAGAGAATACGAATGTCAACTTTAAGAAATTCCATGTGGAGAACTTTGCATTTAAAGACAAACCAAGGAGGGACTTCCCTGGTGGTGCAGTGGATAAAGCTCCATGCTCCCAATGCAGGGTCCTGGGTTTGAACCCTGGTCAGGGAACTAGATCCCACATGCATGCTGCAACTAAGAGTTTGCATGCCACAACTAAGGAGCCTGCGAGCCACAGGTAAGGAGCCCACCTGCTGCAACTAAGACCCGATGCAACCAAATAAATTAAAAAAAAAAAAAAGATGAACCAAGGACAAAAAGGAGCTCCATGGGGCACAGACAGGTGAAAACCCAAACTACCCGATAGCCTCCTTGACACATATTTCCATTTTCATATCACATCTTATCTCTATGACAGAAGAAAATGAGGAAAAATCATTAACTGACTTCTCATATTATTTCTCTGGCCTATCCTTAGTAAAGATTCTAATCCCATAGTAGGAATCATGTCCATTGGTGGTGCTGAACCAGTTAGTAGTGGCTTCTACTGTTCTTTAATGTCTGTGCTCATTTGTTACCTCAGGGAGCAAAGGGGAGTGGTCCCAGAAGCCGAGGGGATGCAGGTGAAGAATCGAATTAATTCTTCAGGGCAACAGTAGGTGTGGTTCACTGAATCACTGGCCTCAATCTTCACCCTCCTAGCATCCACACCTCTTGTCATGTAATTTTACAGTCCCTCCCACCAGAGCCAGAGTGTAATTTCCCATATCTTGACTTTGGGCCTGGCCATGGTTGTGCTTTAGTCAATGGAGCATGGGTGGAAATGACAGTGTACCTACCGATTGACTGCAAGCTTAAGATTTAGGAGGTCTCACACGTTCCCAGTTCCCCTCTGGCACTTCTGCCATCACTATGAGAAAAGCCTTCTCCCCAGGCAGCCTGGGACCCCCAATAAATCCCATGAGCTCAGCCTGCGATAAGGAGCCAGCCGAGCCAGGTGGATGGCTTGAAGCAGATCTGCCCAGATGCCCTCAGCCTGGATCACTCAATCCCCAGCCCACCTGCAGAACGTTTATTGGTATGTGTCTTTGTGATTTTTGTGATTGTTTGTTACAAAGCAATAGCTGATTGATGAGTGCTCTCATTTGAGAAAACACCTGAGATGGTTTGTCCTGAAGCTTAATAAAGGTGAAGTGACTTACCATTTTTGTGGTTTTACTTACATGGTCACATCTCAGATATACTTCATTCATACCATCAGCTACCGGGATTAGTAACTTGATTCCAAATTTTCTCCCTGCTACATTTACATCTGGCACAACTTCACAGCCTGAGTGATAAAAGGCAAGGACAGAACTGAGTTCTGAGAGATCTCTTAGACAAATATCAGATGTGCATCTAAAATAAAGACTTTGAACATAAGCTCCTCAGATTTGGTTCTCTTCTGAAAAACTGAGGTGCAGGCTGATAACATTAATTAAAGGATAACTAGATAAGTTATGAACATAACATGGATAAATAAAAATATTTCTTTTATGGATTTCTTAAATAATCATCAGTTGAATTCATTCTTCAGGTTGATTTGGCTATTCTAACTCATATAATCAGTTATTGAATATAAGCTTTGAAATGAATTAAAGCAGAGGGAATCCTCTGATTGTCACAATGATAAGGGAATTGAGTGCACTAGTTAATTAAATTTTTAGTTAATGGAGTTACCAGTACACTCACAGCCACTTTCAGAAATCAGGCACAAAACTGATACTGGATTAGACATAACTGTTTTGGAATTCAGAGCACTTTTCAGGATCCAACAATGTCTAATGTACTATGTTTACGACACAAATTACCACCATTTCAGAGACTTGGACACACTGGGAAAGAAGGGACAGCATAACACAAATAACCATTCACTGGTTTGCATTTCAGGTCCATGTTTCACAGGGAGGAGGAGCTGCAGGCAGGCGGTCACTGACAACCCGTGACATAAGAGGTTCCTCTGGGAGTGAACCTGCTTCACTGGTGGGAGTCTTGGCTTTCATCTGCTTGCTGGGCCGTGACAAGCCATACCAAGATATTGGACCCTCTTACCTCTAAGATTTAGTTTTTCTACTGGTTCTCCTTGTTCAAGTTCCTTATTTTTAAAGTAGGCTATAGACGTGTCTTTAAAGACGAACCAATATTGTTTGAAAGCTTTTAATATTATCTTCTTGGGCCTGCAAATTAAAGTACAGTAAGCATTTGAAAAAGCATCCAGAAATGTAGGACACATTGCAAATTCAAGTGGATCAAGATGCTCTAGGGACCCTTTGAAACAACATCCTCTGTATTTTTAAAAATAATTTTCAAATTGCTAACTCATTTCTAAAAACTGAAAATGGGGTTTTGATATGAGATGCAGAAGTTAACGCAAAATCTCAGGAGCTAGACCACCTGGGGCTGCACTCTGGCTCTGCTACTGTATAAATGTGTGACCCTGGAAAAGACACTTCATCTGTTTGGGCCACATGTACTGCTTCTGTGTGATGGGAGAGTATCAGCCTCCAGTTCACAGGGTTTTTGTGAGGATGGAAAGAGGTAATCTCTATAAGGTACCGGCAAACTGAAGTGCTCAACAAATTATTATTACTATTACTATGATGATGTGAGAAACATCCATGAATCTGGTGACATCTAAAATTTCAGTTTACTTCTTGAATCTGAAAAAGCTGTCTATACGGACAACACAATCTTCAGACTATCAGACATAAAAATCAGATATAAAAGTACTTTTCTGTACTTTCCTCTTGACCCTTAAGAGAAACCATGAGAAAATTCCTAGTGAGCCATGGAAATCACCAAAATCTACAGCTAATCTACATAGACTCACTCTTATTAAAAAATATTTTGGCACAACATTGTAAATTAACTATACTTCAATTTAAAAATATTTTGGGGGAAGACCTCCAGCCATGATATCCACTGGGGCCAGAAAACTTTGTACTCTGGGCTAGACAAGGTTGGTGATGCCAATGTCAGGCCTCAGCTGGGTCATTCAAAATAGAAAACAAGAGATCGAGCTGGGGAGTAGGGAAGGGGATACAGATGGACAGAGAAAAGGTAATAGGAATTGTATGTGGTTCAATGGAGCAATCCCAGCCTTGGGGGTGCATCAGGGTATCTCATGTCTGAGGGGTAGATTTCTGCATTCAAGAACAGAGGAAGAGAGGAAGCTTGGGCTTAACTGCACTCATATATAATTTGGGGTAAGTCTTTTAACATGTCAGTACTAGTCTTTCATTAGCTAAAAATGTGCTATCCTTAACATCAGGATAAGGGAGAAGATGTTCATTAAAAAAACAATGTATTACGGGAGATTATTATATAACAATCACACAATAAAATTGAAAAACATTATACGGAGTTAATATTTCTAGGATTTAGAAAATCACTACATTAAAATAGTATTTATCATGTTGAGAGTTGCAGGTAGTATAATTCTAAAGAACATATTTAAAAGATTACTTGTCTAAGAATCAGATTCTCTAAAGTTAATATTTTCAAAATAGAATCTAAAGACACAGCCCACAACCAAAAGACAGTGAAGTCTCAGTTTAGTCCTAGGCATCTAAATATTTCTATTCAGAAGTAAGAATGAAACTCTGCTTCTCTATTTTAACTGGACTTTAAGAGTATCAAAAGATCTTAAATTTCCTCTACTATTTTCTTCCAGGTTGGTTCATCCTCCAGCTGCTTTTGCATATCCCCAAAACTAATGATGTTCCAGAGGCTGAGGCAGGGCAGGGAAGGAGGAGTGGAGAAGGTGGCTGGGTGCCACCTTCTTGTGGTGCACACAAGAATGAGACAGTTTTTTGTACACTGAAAACTAGATGACACTGTTGAAAGAAATTGGAGAAGACACAAATAAATGGAAAGATATTCCATGCTCATGAATTGGAAGAATTAACGTTGTTAAAATGTCCATTTTACTTAAAGAAATCTACAGATTATATGCAATCCCAAAGACATTTTTCACAGAAACAGAATAAAAAATTCTAAAGTCTGTATGAAACCACAAAAGACTCTGAATAGCAAAAGCAATCCTAAGGGAGAAAACAAAACAAAACAAAGCAAAACGAAATGAAACAAAACAACAAACAAACAAACAAATGAAAAAACAAAGCTGGAGGTATCACCCACCCTGATTTTAAACTAAATCACAAAGCCATAGTAATCAAAACAGCATGGTATTGGCAGAAAAACCCATGCGGTTATGGACAATTAATTTATGACAAGGGTGCAAAGTACATACAATAGAGAAAGAATAGTCTCTTCAATAAATGGTGTTGGAAAAACCAGACTGCTACAGGCAAAAAATGAAACGAGATCACCATCTCACACCATACACAAAAAACAACTCAAAATGGATTAAAGACTTGAATGTAAGTCTTAACCATACCTAAAACCATAAATTACTAGAAAACATAGGCAGTATGCCTATGTTTGCTAACATTGCTAAGACATTGGTCTTAGCAATATCTTTCTAAATATATCTCCTCAGGCAAGGGAAACAAAAGCAAACATTTAAAAATTGGATAACATAAAACTGAGAAGCTTCTGCACAGCAAAGGAAACCATCAACAAAATGAACAGACAACCTACTGAATGGGAGAAGATGTTTGCAAACGGTATATTCAATTAAGGCATTAATATCCAAAATATATAAAGAGCTCATACAACTAAACAACAACAAAAAACAAACAACCCGATTAAAAACCGGGCAGAGGAGCTGAATAGACATTTTCCCAAAGACATACAGGTGGCCAACAGGTACATGAAAAGATGTTCAACATCACTAATTATTAGGGAAATGCAAATCAAAACTACAAGGTTAAAATCATCTCATGCCTGTTAGATTGGCTATTATAAAAAATACAAGAAATAACTAGTATTGGTGAGGTTGTGGAGAAAAGGGAACCCTCATATGCTGTTGGTATGAATGCAAACCAGTGTAGCCACCATGGAAAAAAATATGGAGATTCCTCAAAAAATTAAGAATAGAACTACCATATAACCCAGCAATTTCATTTCTGGGTATTTATCCATAGAATATGAGAACACTAATTTGAAAAGATATATATGCCTTTATGTTCACTGTGGCATTATTTATTGCCAAGATATGGAAACAACCAAAGTGTCCATCAATAAATGAATGAAGAAGATGTGGTATGTATATGTATATAAATATATACATATATATTCACAATGGAATATAGCCACAAAATAGAATGAAATCTTGCCATTTGTGGCCACATGGATGGACTTTGAGGGTATTATGTTAAGTGAAATAAGTCAGACAGAGAAAGACAAATACCATATGATTTCACTCATGTGTGGAATACAAAGAACTAATAAAAAAACAAAAGATAAAATAAATGAACAAAACAAAACAAACCAAAACAAACACCTAGATAACAGAGATCAGAGTAGTAGTTACTAGAGGGGTAGGGGTGGGGCAGGGATGGCAAAATGGGTGAAGGGGATCAACTGTATGGTGATGGATAGAAACTAAATTTTTGGTGGTGAGCACACTGTAGGGTATACAGGAGTAGAAATATAATGTTGTACATATGAAACATATAATGTTATAAGTTAATGTTATCTCAATAAATTTAAGAAAACCAAAAAACAAAACAAGCAATCAATAAATGTTACCTGAAGTATGACGACAAAAAAAAAAAAGAAAAGAGACAGTGTCAAATACTCACAGAGCTTGTAATTAAAAGAGGGAAATGTATAAGTAAATAAATATAATAAAATGTGGTAAGTCATACCACAAGGACATAGGAGTGGTGAGTAACAGAGCACACAACATTTAAACATAGAATGAAGGATCAATAAGAATTTGATGGGAGGAACAGGGAAAAGAAATTTCAAAAAGAAAAGTTCAGGGACTTCCCTGGTGGCGCAGTGGTTAAGAATCCACCTGGCAATGCAGGGGACATGGGTTCGATCCCTGGTCTGGGAAGATCCCACATGTCATGGAGCAACTAAGCTCGTGTGCCACAACTACTGAGCCTGTGTGCTGCAACTACTGAAGCCCGTGTGCCTAGATCCCGTGTTCCGCAACAAGAGAAGCCACTGCAATGAGAAGCCTGCACACTGCAACAAAGCGTAGCCCTCACTCACCACAACTAGAGGAAGCTCACATGCAGCAACAAAAACCCAACACTGCCAAAAATAAATAAAATTAAAAAAAAAAAAAAAGAGTTCAGGCAACTGCATGTGCGAAATGCAGAGATGAGTCAGAGCTTGGCACCTTGCTGGTAGGAGTTGGGTCAACACTTCTTGGACATCTGCCTCATGCTGGGTGCTGGGCTGAGCCATGGAAATGGGCAAAGAGGCAGTTTCTGAGGCTACAGCATTTCCATGTGTGGGGTTGATGGGGACCAGAGCAGCAAGCAGACAAGGGCCATGGTGGGACTCTGAATGTCCACCTAAGAAGCTGGGCTTTATTTTCTAGAAAAATGGTTCTCAAATTCTGGTGTTCATCAGAATTGGAAGGGAACTTGTTGAAGATATACAAGCCTGGGCCCAGTCCCAGAGAATCCTTCCTATTCAGCAGGTCCAGGTTAGGGCCCAAGCATCTTCATTTTAAGTAACCTTTCCTAACATGCTTCCCTTGTTTGAGAAACACAACTCCAGACCAGTGATCTCCAAACTAAAATGTGGCACACCCAATCCTTAAAATATTTTGAGTACCTACTCCCTAACATATTTACAATTATTTATTTGTAATATATTACAATATATACATTACAAAACTTATATAAACCTAAATTAAAAATCAATATATATGAAAAGTTTGGTTTGTTTCAAGGAGGTTATTGCTCAGTTATACAAACCCCAGTGGAGGAAGCACACTGTTGGCCGTGTTTACTAAATCACACTATTCATATTTTAATGACGTCTACCTGTTTGTGAAGGTTTTTGTTGAAACAAGGCTGCTAATTTCCATCTTTGCTGATGTCAATCATTCACATAAGCAAATTGATCAGGATATGTTGCTCTTTAATATTTTTAATAAATGGGTTTAAAATACACTATCACTCTTAATTTGGATGCTTTAACACAGAAAATTTGTTTCCAGGTTTTAAAGGTGAGCAGATAATATTGTTTTAATAGGCAGTATCATTATTGGCAACACTGTGGCAATGGAAAGATTTCCAAATAATTGTTTCAAAATGTTCTCTTCATCAGTGTCTTATAATTTTCTGCATACAGGTCTTTTAGGTAGGTTTATCCCTAGATATTTTATTCTTTCTGTTGCAATGGCAAATGGGAGTGTTTTCTTAATTTCACTTTCAGATTTTTCATCATTAGTGTATAGGAATGCCAGAGATTTCTGTGCATTAATTTTGTATCCTGCTACTTTACCAAATTCACTGATGAGCTTTCGTAGTTTTCTGTCAGCATCTTTAGGATTCTCTATGTAGAGTATCGTGTCATCTGCAAACAGTGACAGCTTTACTTCTTTCCGGATTTGGATTCCTTTTATTTCTTTTTCTTCTCTGATTGCTGTGGCTAAAACCTCCAAAACTATGTTGAATAAGAGTGGTGAGAGTGGGCAACCTTGTCTTGTTCCTGATCTTAGTGGAAATGGTTTCAGTTTTTCACCATTAAGGACAATGTTGGCTATGGGTTTGTCATATATGGCCTTTATTATGTTGAGGAAAGTTCCCTCTATGCCTACTTTCTGCAGGGTTTTTACCATAAATGGGTGTGGAATTTTGTCTAAAGCTTTCTCTGCATCTATTAAGATGATCATATAGTTTTTCTCCTGCAATTTAATATGGTGTATCACGTTGATTGATTAGTGTATATTGAAGAATCCTTGCATTCCTGGAATAAACCCCACTTGATCATGGTGTATGATCTTTTAATGTGCTGATGGATTCTGTTTGCTAGTATTTTGTTGAGGATTTTTGCATCTATGTTCATCAGTGATATTGGCCTGTAGTTTTCTTTCTTTGTGACATCTTTGTCTGGTTTTGGTATCAGGGTGATGGTGGCCTCATAGAATGAGTTTGGGAATGTTCCTCCCTCTGCTTTACTTTGGAAGAGTTTGAGGATAGGTGTTAGCTCTTCTCTAAATGTTTGATAGAATTCACCTGTGGAGCCATCTGGTCCTGGGCTTTTGTTTGTTGGAAGATTTTTAATCACAGTTTCAATTTCAGTGCTTGTGACTGGTCTGTTCATATTTTCTATTTCTCCCTGGTTCAGTCTCGGCAGGTTGTGTATTTCAAAGAATTTGTCCATTTCTTGCAGGTTGTCCATTTTCATGGCATAGAGTTGCTTGTAGTGATCTCTCATGATCCTTTGTATTTCTGCAGTGTCAGTTGTTTCTTCTCCTTTTTCATTTCTGATTCTATTGATTTGAGTCTTCTCCCTTTTTTTCTTGATGAGTCTGGCTAGTGGTTTATCAATTTTGTTTATCTTCTCAAAGAACCAGGTTTTAGTTTTATTGATCTTTGCTATCATTTCCTTCATTTCTTTTTCATTTATTTCTGATCTGATCTTTATGATTTCTTTCCTTCTGCTAACTTTGGGGTTTTTTTGTTCTTCTTTCTCTAATTGCTTTAGGTGCAAGGTGAGGTTGTTTATTTGAGATGTTTCCTGTTTCTTAAGGTAGAACTGTATTGCTATAAACTTCCCTCTTAGAACTGCTATTGCTGCATCCCATAGGTTTTGGGTCATCGTGTCTCCATTGTCATTTGTTTCTAGGTATTTTTTTTATTTCCTCTTTGATTTCTTCAGTGATCACTTGGTTATTAAGTAGTGTATTGTTTAGCCTCCATGTGTTTATATTTTTTACGGATCTTTTCCTGTAATTGATATCTAGTCTCATAGCGTTGTGGTTGGAAAAGATACTCGATACAATTTCAATTTTCTTAAATTTACCAAGGCTTGATTTAGACCCAAGATATGATCTATCCTGGAGAATGTTCCATGAGCACTTGAGAAAAATGTGTATTCTGTTGTTTTTCGATGGAATGTCCTATAAATATCAATTCAGTCCATCTTATTTAATGTTTCATTTAAAGCTTGTGTTTGCTTATTTATTTTCATTTTAGATGATCTGTCCATTGGTGAAAGCGGGGTGTTAAAGTCCCCTACTATGATTGTGTTACTGTCAATTTCCCCTATTATGGCTGTTAGCATTTGCCTTATGTATTGAGGTGCTCCTATGTGGGTGCATAAATATTTACAATTGTTATATCTTCTTCTTGGATCGATCCCTTGATCATTATGTACTGACATTCTTTGTCTCTTGTAATAGTCTTTATTTTAAAGTCTATGTTGTCTGATATGAGAATAGCTACTTCAGCTTTCTTTTGATTTCCATTTGCATGGAATATCTTTTTCCATCCCCTCACTTTCAGTCTGTATATGTCTCTAGGTCTGAAGTGGGCCTCTTGTAGAGAGCACCTGCCGAGACTGAGCCAGGAAGAAATAGAAAATATGAACAGACCAATCACAAGCACTGAAATTGAAACTGTCATTAAAAATCTTCCAACAACAAAAGCCCAGGACCAGATGGCTTCACAGGAAAATTGTATCAAACATTTAGAGAAGAGCTAACACCTATCCTCAAATTCTTCCAAAATATGGCAGAGAGAGGAGTACTCCCAAACTCATTCTACGAGGCCACCATCACCCTGATACCAAAACCAGACAAAGATGTCACAAAGAAAGAAAACTACAGGCCAATATCACTGATGAACATAGATGCAAAAATCTTCAACAAAATACAAGCAAACAGAATCCAACAGCACATTAAAAGGATCATACACCATGATCAAGTGGGGTTTATTCCAGGAATGCAAGGATTCTTCAATATACGCAAATCAATCAACGTGATACACCATATTAACAAACTGAAGGAGAAAAACCATATGATCATGTCAATAGATGCAGAAGAAGCTTTTAACAAAATTCAACACCCATTTATGATAAAAACCCTGCAGAAAGTAGGCATAGAGGGAACTTTCCTCAACATAATAAAGGCCATATATGACAAACCCACAGCCAACATTGTCCTCAATGGTGAAAAACTGAAACCATTTCCACTAAGATCAGGAACAAGACAAGGTTGCCCACTCTCACCACTCTTATTCAACATAGTTTTGGAGGTTTTAGCCACAGCAATCAGAGAAGAAAAGGAAATAAAAGGAATCCAAATTGGAAAAAAAGAAGTAAAGCTGTCACTGTTTGCCGATGACATGATACTCTACATAGAGAATCCTAAAGATGCTGACAGAAAACTTCGAGACCTAATCAATGAATTTAGTAAAGTCGCAGGATACAACATTAATGCACAGAAATCTCTGTCATTCCTACACTCTAATGATGAAAAATCTGGAAGTGAAATTAAGAAAACACTCCCATTTCCCATTGCAACAAAAAGAATAAAATATCTAGGAATAAACTAAGTAGAAAAAAGACCTGTATGCAGAAAATTATAAGACACTGATGAAAGAAATTAAAGATGATACAAATAGATGGAGAGATATACCATGTTCTTGGATTGGAAGAATCCACATTGTGAAAATGACTCTACTACCCAAAGTAATCTACAGATTCAATGCAATCCCTAACAAACTACCACTGGCATTTTTCACAGAACTAGAACAAAAAATTTCACAATTTGTATGGAAACACAAAAGACCCCGAATAGCCAAAGCAATCTTGAGAAAGAAAAACGGAGCTGGAGGAATCAGGCTCCCTCACTTGACTATACTACAAAGCTACAGTAATCAAGACAGTATGGTACTGGCACAAAAACAGAAATATAGATCAATGGAACAGGATAGAAAGCCCAGAGATAAACCATGCCCATATGGTCACCTTATCATTGATAAAGATAGCAAGAATATACAGTGGAGAAAGGACAGCCTCTTCAATAAGTGGTGCTGGGAAAACTGGACAGATACATGTAAAAGTATGAAATTAGAAAATTTCCTAACACCATACACAAAAATAAGCTCAAAATGGATTAAAGCCCTAAATGTAAGGCCAGACACTATCAAACTCTTATAGGAAAACATAGGCAGAACACTCTATGACATAAATCACAACAAGATCCTTTTTGACTCATCTCCTAGGGAAATGGAAATAAAAACAAAAATAAACAAATGGGACCTAATGAAACTTCAAAGCTTTTGCACAGTAAAGGAAACCATAAACAAGACAAAAAGGTAAACCTCAGAATGGTAGAAAATATTTGCAAATGAAGCAACTGACAAAGGATTAATCTCCAAGATTTTCAAACAGCTCATTCAGCTCAATAACAAAAAACTAAACAACCTAATCCACAAATGGGCAGAAGGACTAAATAGACATTTCTCCAAAGAAGATATACAGATTGCCAACAGACACATGAAAGAATTCTCAACATCACTAATCATTAGAGAAATGCATATCAAAACTACACTGAGGTATCACATCGCACCGGTCAGAATGGCCATCATCAGATAATCTGCAGACAATAAATGCTGGAGAGAGTGTGGAGAAAAGGGAACCCTCTTGCACTGTTGGTGGGAATACAAATTGATACAGGTACTATGGAGAACAGTATGGAGGTTCCTTAAAAAACTAAAAATAGAACTACCATATGACCCAGCAATCCCACTACTGGGCATATGCCCTGAGAAAACCATAATTCAAAAAGAGTCATGTACCAAAATGTTCATTGCAGCTCTACTTACAATAGCCAGGACATGGAAGCAACCTAAGTGTCTATCAACAGATGAATGGATAAAGATGTGGCACATATATACAATGGAATATTATGCAGCCAAAAAAGAAACGAAATTGAGAGATTAGTAGTAAAGACATAAAGTCTTTCATACAGAGTGAAGTAAGTCAGAAAGAGAAAAACAAATGCTGTATGCTAACATATATATATGGAATCTAAGGAAAAAAAAAAGGGTCATGAAGAACCTAGGGGTAAGACGGGAATAAAGACACAGACCTACTAGAGCATGGACTTGAGGATATGGGGAGGGGGCAGGGTAAGCTTTGAGAAAGTGAGAGAGTGGTATGGACATATATACACTACCAAATGTAAAATAGATAGCTAGTGGGAAGCAGCCACATAGCACAGGGAGATCAGTTAGGTGGTTTGTGACCACCTAGAGGGGTGGGATAGGGAGTGTGGGAGGGAGGGAGATGCAAGAGGGAAGAGATATGGGAACATATGTATATGTATAACTGATTCACTTTGTTATAAAGCAGAGACTAACACACCATTGTAAAGCAATTTTACTCCAATAAAGATGTTAAAAAAACAAAAAAAATCCCCCCCAAAAACCCAAAATGTTCTCTTCACAGCATTAATATCTTTCAAAAACTCGTTATTTTCTCACTCATTTTACAATCACCTTTTCCTAAATGACAGATTAAGTGCATTTATTATTTTGAAAGTATCTGGAGGCTCACTACTGATGGCCACTTATCATCACAGAGATGTCACAGATTTGGAACTTCTTTTTTTTTTTTTTTTTTTGGCTGTGTTGGGTCTTCGTTCCTGTGCGCATGCTTTCTCTAGTTGCAGTGAGCAGGGGCTACTCTTCGTTGTGGTAGTAGGCTTCTCATTGCAGTGACTTCTCATTGCAGAACACGGGTTCTAGATGCATGGGCTTCAGTAGTTGCAGCAGGTGGGCCCAGTAGTTGTGGCTCTTGGACTTAGTTGCTCTGTGGCATGTGGGATCTTCCCGGACCAGAGATTGAACCTGTGTCCCCTGCAGTGGCAGGTGGGTTTTTAACCAGTGAGCCACCAGGCAAGTCCCTCTTTTTTTTTTTTTTAAGTATAACTCTTACAGGTAATTTTGCATGTGATAACCAGTAAGCCTTAGAGTAGGACCAAAGATTTTCGTGGTCACCCTCCATCTCTTTAAAAATACTGTAAAGATTCTACCAAATTTAAGAGTCTCTTATTTATGAACTAAATCACACTGACAGTCTTCTATAGCACATTGGGTATGTCTGACTGGAAATTCTTGGCTACAGTAACTTGATTATGAATGACTCCATGAATGAGTTTTATTTGTAACCTCTCCCTATAACCCTGCTGTGGAGCCATTTATTCCAAGGTAGTCTCTCCAACAGTGGTTACACCTTACAGTTTGGGGATAAATCATTGTTTTTATTAAATATGTAATTGACTATTAGGATTGTATCTAGCCTGATTTATATTTAAGGGTTTGTAGCAAGTAAAATGTTGAGAGATTGGGCATAAAGTTCTAGATTGATTGTTATCTTCTCTTAGCCCTTTCAAGATATCTTCCAGCCAACAAGAAATGTTTTTCCTTTATAGGAAATCTATCTTTTCTCTTTGACTTTAAATACCTTCTCTTACCAATGGTTGGCCATACCAAGACGTACGTTTATACTGATTTATTTTGTTGGGATTTGTGATTCTTGAATTTAAGGAGTTTGTCTTCAACAATTATGGAAAATAAGCATTCTCTTTGGAATGTTTGCTTCTCCCCTTTTTTTCCTTCTGAAACTCCTAGTTGAACCTTCTCATTCTATCTATACCATATCTTCCACTTCTACCTTTCTAAGTCCTCTCTTTGTGTTTTGAACTTGATGTTTAATACATGTATTCAATTTTAAATTTCTATGACTACATTTTTCTTTTTTAGAGTTTCTAATACTGCCTTTCATTATAATTTTTACCTTTCAATGTACTTAATGATTCTAAACATACTCATTTTATGGTTTCTTCAGATTTTTCTATTACCTAAAATTATTAAAATGGCTAATCCTCTTATTTACTGGGCCTACTGACTTTTCTTTATGGTGGTTCATGAACTCATATGGTTAGTAATTTTTATTGGGAGGTTGTTTGTTTTTTTGTTTTTGGGGTGTTGTAGAAGGCCCACGCATGCTAGATTGTGAATATTTCCCTCCAAGTATTTTTGCAATTACATTTGCTAGGGTTTCATAGCTTTTGTGGTTCTGGACCAGTTTGTGTATTATTTTTCAGAATTCTCTTATCATATATGACATTTAAATTTAGGTCTGCATCTGTGTGTGGCACAGACCTTGGCTCTGACTTTTCAAGAGACATTTCATCTCCCCACACAGCACTCTATGCAAGGATGAACTTACTCTTCCTTCGACTGATGGGCAGTTTTTCTACTCCCTGTTAAGCAGAGAAGGCAGCTCTTGCAAGTTTCTGGCTTTAGGCAGCAGCTTCAGTCCTGGCGCATAACTTTACAGGAGGCAACCCTACCTTGAATCCTGTGTGGGAATTAAAATCCCAGCCCTGAGCCGTGAGAATCAATGTTCATGGCCAAAGCCCCCTGTGCAGCTGAAGCTTCATTTGTAGAACTAGTTCCCTCTTCGTTTCCTGCAAAGCTGAGATTTCCCAGTCTCACTTCAAGATCAACTTTGTATTGACAATTCTTTTTATCTTACCTAACATTCAAATGAATTTATAGTGAGACTGAGATTTGCATCAGATCAGAGGCCATGTTGCTAGGAAGTGAAGTTCACTATTTATATAGTGGTTCAATAGATGTGGTTTAGGGGGGAAAAAAGAGCTTCACTCTCAAAGAAAAAAAAAATTAAAAATCAAAGGGTTAGTTCAATGCTCTTCTCCTGCTGAGGAAAGGAGGCCCAGAGAAATGAAGGGTCTATAAGGGTGACACACCCACTAGCAGCAGAGCTCCTCTCTCCAACATCTTTCCTCCCTTCCCTTCTCCTTTTCTGTTTCATCCCCCCATTCCTCCTTTATTTTTTTCTTCCAGAAACCATATTATATTATACATTCACTGCCTTGAAACCTTTGGTAGATAAAGTGGCCACTGGTGAAATATGAGGACAACTTTGTGAGTTTTAGCATAATAATCACCCTAAAGTGATACGGATGCAGGGCTTAGTTTCAGGATATCGCTTCCTTCATCAAAAACATCTATAGGAAGAATATTGTCATTATTTGGTTTGTGAAGAGCCCAATTTGCTCTATATAGAGAAAGCGGCAACTGAATTTCTTTTAAGAACAATTATTAATAATTTATTAAGATATATTTGTGGATTCAAATCATTATTTTTTTTTCTGTAGCTCTGACTATAACAATATGCGTGGTTGCAACTATTTATGCCACAGAAGTTAAATGAATGACTCTATTGTTTGGAACCATCTGCTAAAATCACACTAAAAAAAAAAAACCTTGTAGAAACCCAGTGACAAATATTATTACCTTCAGACGCTTGTTTCTCATTTATAGCTGATTCATTGTTCATTCTTTCCAAGTCTTTCTTTGCATCATATGTTAAAAAAAGCGACTTGTGTTTCTTTTCAAGCCAACTGACTCAGTGAAGTGTCAGCTTGTTAAGAAAAGTCAACAAACCATAAAGTAACTGATAGAACTTCAAAGGGACCCTACTCTTTTCATCCTAACCCACCTTGGCACCATCACAAATGTGGCAGCCCTTTCTTCCCATGAAGAAGGTAAAAAACTTCTCTGCCTTTTCAACAGTTTCAGATTGACCTGAGGTGACTGGGGAGTTTATCAGAAATACTTTAACAGGTGAAGGTAGATAAACTAAGGTGACTACTCTCTATAAGCCCAGGATCAAAGTTCTAGAGACAACTGATTTTTAAACCATGAAAGAGCTTTCAAATAGTGTGAGAGTCCTGAGCAGGTGGACCATAGAAGGAATTCCAGTCTGGCATATGTGTTCAGTATCACTGACACCAGCCGTGTTTACACCACCATTTAATGAGCCAGGCACCATGCTCAATGCTTCATATGCATCATCTAATTTAATTCTCCAAACAAGCCTAAGGGGAGGTATATCCCCACTTTATAGATCAGGAAACTGAGGCTCAGGGACATAAGGACAATGCCTGAGGTCACCCAGCTGATGTGCATAGTGGAGCTAGGACTTCATCCATTGCCTGATGCCAAAGCTCTTGATCTTACCTTTGAACAATGAACCTGCCTAATGGATGTTCAATTTAAACTCCTAGACTCTTTACCTGCAAGATTTTGTGTAACTTCTTTCCTCTTCAAGGGTGACTTACCTAAATAATCTGAGATTATCTGCAAGTTTAGGGATATCAGTAATGTCCTCCTGAGGAAAAGCAGATAACATTTGACAAGCAGTAATTAGACATGTGGTGCTGATACTCTGTACCTGCACTGTCCCACACTGTAGCCACCCGCCATGTGTAGCTATTTACATTAGAATTAATTAAAATTAAATAAATTGAAAAACTCTGTTCCTCAGTCACACCAGCTACATTTCCAGTTGTTACCTTGGGGGTGAGGTGGGGGAGGGTTAGGACTAGGATCGGGCACATGTGGGACTTCTGGGGTGATTGATAAAGTGCTAGTTCTTGATTTGGGTGGTGACTTGGGTGATAAATTAATACTAATTTGTTAAGCTGTACGTTTTTGTATATTTTACTTTTCTGTGTCATATATTACACAAATGAAAAAAGATTTTAAAAACTACCACACACTATCACTCAAGTTAAAAATTTGAGTTAGAAACTACTAATTTGGGGCTTCCCTGGTTGTGCAGTGGTTAAGAATCCACCTGCCAATGCAGGGGACATGGGTTCGAGCTCTAGTCCGGGAAGATCCCGCATGCCACAGAGCAACTAAGCCCGTGCACCACAACTACTGAGCCCACGTGTCACAGCTACTGAAGCCCGCGTGCCTAGAGCCCATGCTACTCAACAAGAGAAGCCACCACAATGAGAAGCCTGCATACCGCGATGGAGAGTAGCCCCTGATAGCTGCAACTAGAGAAAGCCCATGTGCAGCAACAAAGACCCAACGCAGCCAAAAATAAATAAATAAAAGAAATAAATTTATTTAAAAAAACTACTACTTTTATGTATAAACAAAATATTTTACAATGTTTACATCAGAGTGGATAAGTCTTGCTATATCTAGTTAACTGATTAAACTCTCAGAAGGAATCTCGTTCAAAGTTCATTCTGCAGTGTAGGTTGGTGCCTTTTTTCAAACAGAAAAACTATTGTTTGGCATCAAATAAAAATACTGAGGGAGGTGAGAAGGGAATTTTTTATTTATTCTAAGAAGGATGACTTTTCCATTCTAAGTATTTAGTGGAGGATGTAGACAAAAGAGAAGTCCAATTTCATGGGACCCATGTCTCTAATAAATGTGATTCAGGGCCTGAATCTCTACAGAATTTGGGAATTCAGTTTGTATGAAGTATTTGCTTTGGCATGATACCAATTTCCTATTTTAAGGAATTTAACCATAATAGAACACACATTAAATACAAAACTATATAACAACTCATTTTTATCTATTGCTATTTATAGCCAATTACAATGACTCTACCTCTCTGATTCAATGTGATTAAACTAATGACTGAAGAAGTTATACAAAAGAGTGGCTCCCAACGAATGAATCAAACAAGGAGGGGCATTGCAATTATAAAGCTGACATTCAGCCACATTTCTTGGATAAGGAGCAATAAAGATGATAAAACAGTGTTATTTCTTTATGTTTTACCGGAGAGTTTTTCTTTATTTACTAAAGTCAAAAGGTTCAGGAACTTTTTACAATGTCCAACCTTGCCCAGTTGAAATGTATGACTAAGTCAACAGATCATATGGTTTCTCTACTTTCACAGCTACCTCATTCTTCTAGACTTAAGTTAAAGGGCCAATTCATGTTCCACACTAGTGAAATGGAGCCCTCAGCAGTCTTTCCCTCATACAAGCTAGCTTATCTTTAAGAAGAAATACAATATGAAAGAATTGTCATTGAGAGTGATGAAAATACCTTACCATCTCTTACAGAGCGACCTGAGAAAAGCTAGTCAGTTCTTGCTAGGTTTAAGTTTGTCAGATGAAAAGAGTATTTTCTATTTTTCAAAATCAGACAAAATATTCCCTTATGTATAATAATAAAAAAACTCATCTATGTTTGTCAATCAGTCAGAGCAAAGCCACAATTCTGAGTTATCAGAAAAATTCATACCAAAGTGTTGTCTGCTTTTCCACCTTCCAGGGTCACTTCCAAATTAGAAAGTGCTGCTTCTACTTCATCGACTTCAGACTCATTTTTAAAATCCTGTATTTCAGTAGACAACGACAGTTTGCTAATGTGATACTACAACAAAAACAGAGGTTTTAGGAATGTTATAAACACAAGGGAATCCATCAGCCATTTCTTCTTTGAAGACAATTCCCCTGCAATACTGAACATCTCCTGGAAGGAGATCTCCCAGCTATG
>NW_006796981.1:1051030-1087091 GCF_000442215.2 Lipotes vexillifer | reverse complement strand
TAGGGAAAATGAAATATAATTTAAATTATTTTGAGATTTATGGTTAGTCATGTTCCAACTCAGTTCTTTCCCATCACTGGTTGACCTTGTAGTGCAGAAGAGATGAGGACGGCAAGACTGATGCCTTATAAGATGTGCATGTGGATGGGTTATGAGGAATATTTTAAATTTAAATTTACTACCCTCATTTTCAGCTCTTTCTCAAAGAAAAACAATCAGTATGAAGACAATGAAACTTTAAGGAGAACAAATTTGCTTTGTCTCCTTTCAGAGAAAGGTACCGAGGTTCCCATACCTGTAGTGCTGCAAAGACCAACATTTCTTCCTCTGTGCAGTCAATTTCTTCTAAGAGAATGGCCCACCTGGCTTGTTCATAAAGTTGGTTTATTCGGACAGCATCGTACTAGAGAAAGAAATAGATATATGTATGTGTATGTATGAGGGGGCATATTTACATTCCACAATACAAAAGATCTAGAATAACTGAGGCCAATCCTTGTTAATCAGATGCAATAAACTTTAGTTCAGGTAACTGAAAGAAACCCCTTTATCTTTCCACTGCCCCAGCTCATTTTACTTCTGAATTAAGAATTTTCTTTCTCAGAATATTTTCCAGAGCTTCTTGAAGGGGCCAAACTGACCCATCTTAGATTCCAGTATTTTCCCTTTCTTATCACACTTCTATTGTTGGGAAACACAGATAGTGAAATGGTTTATGTGATAAGTAGTATAAGGAGAAGGGGTCCCCAGGCTGATCTGTAGACTCTGTAAATCTAATCAGAATCTGACAGGGGTTTTTAGTGGAACTTCATGCAAGCTGATCAAGTTGGGCTGGAAGAGACGATGTTCAAATATCTCCAAGAACATTTTGAAAAAGAACAATGCTGGGGAGACACTTGTCTTCCTAGATATTAAAATATATAATAAAGTGGCAGCAACTAAAATAGTGTGGTATTGGTATAGCAATGCACAAAATGTCAGTAAAGCAATATCTAGCAACAGACCTATGTATGTATACAATTTAATATAAAAGAAAATGGCATTTTATCAGCAGGGGAAGAAAGAATTCAGCACTATAACAGTGTTAAAAATGCCAAGCAATTTGGAGGACAAAAATCGAAAATCACAAGACAATCTTACACATCCAAAATACATAAATTACAGATAGATTAAAGAATCTAAACATGCAAAACCACAATGAGATACCACTTCACATCCACTAGGATGAATCTAATCTAAAGGACAGATAATAACAAATATTGGTGAGAATGTGGACAAATTGGAACCCCTGTGCATTGCTGTTGGGAATGTAAAATGGTGTAGCCTCCATGGGAAACAGTTTGGTGGTTCCTGAAAAAGCTGAACATAGAATATGATCCAGCAATTCCACTCATAAGTATATACTGAAAAAAAATTGAAAACCAGGACTCAAACAAATACTATTACACCAATGTTCATAGTAGCATTATTCACAATTGCCAAAAGCTAGAAACAACCAAAATATCTATCAATAGATGATTGAATAAACAAAATGTAATGTATATCTAATACATACAATGGAATACAATGGAGTATTATTCAGCCTTGAAAAGGAAAGGAATTCTGATACATGCTACAACATAAATGAACCTTGAAGACATTACGCTCAGTGAAATCAGACAGACACAAAAGGACAATTATTGTATGATTCCACTTACATGAAGTACCTAGGCTAGGCAAATTCATACAGACGGGAAGTAGGATAGAGGTTACTAGGGGCTGGAGGAAGGGGAGAATGGGGAGCTTTGTTTAATGGGTACAGTGTTTCTGTACAGGATGATGAAATAGTTCTGAAAATAGCGGTGATAGTTGCCCAACACTGTGAATGTACTTAATGCCATTGAATTGTAGACCTAAAAATGGTTAAAATGGCAAATGTTATGTTTTGTGTATTTTACCATAATTTTAAAAAGTCAAAAAAAAAAAACAAAAAAAAAAAAACCCAGACTTGTACATGAATGTTCACAGCAGTATTTTTCATAATAGCCAAAAAGTAGAAACAATCCAGATGTCTGTCAGCTGACAAATGCATAAATACATATATATATATAATGGAATATTATTTGGCAATGAAAAGAAATGAAATACTGATACATGCTACAATATGAATAGACCTTGAAAATACTATGCTAAGTGAAAGAAACTGTCACAAAGTACCACATAGTTTGTATATTGTATAACTCTATTTACATGAAATGTCCAGAATAAGCAAATCCACAGAGACAGAAAGTAGACTGATGGTTGCTTAGGATTGGGAGGGTTGGAGGGAAATGGGAAGAGACTCCAAATGGGTGATGGACTTCTTGGTGGGATGATGAAAATGCTCTGAAATTAGATAGTGGTGTTGGTTGCACAACTCTGTGAATATACTAAAAACCATTGATTTGTACATATTAAATGGGTGAAATGTTGGTATGTGAAATGCATGGTATTATGTGAATTATATATCTAAAAGCAGTTATAAAAAAATCTAAAGATAACAATCAAAATTATTAGAAGGAAACATGAGAGGAAACTTTTTGTAATTTTTAAGCAAGGAAGCCCTTTCTAAGCAAGACAGGAAAACTTTAGGTTATGCTGTATAAGGCTGACTTGACAATCAATAACTAAACTTTTTTTTTTTTTTGCGGTATGTGGGCCTCTCACTGTTGTGGCCTCTCCCATTGCGGAGCACAGGCTCCGGATGCGCAGGCTCAGCGGCCATGGCTCACGGGCCCAGCCTCTCTGTGGCATGTGGGATCTTCCCAGACTGGGGCATGAACCCGTGTCCCCTGCATCGGCAGGCGGACTCTCAACCACTGCGCCACCAGGGAAGCCCAATAACTAAACATTTTTAAGTGAAAAATACCCTGAAGAAGATTATATGTTTATAAGGTATAGATTGAAAGGAAATATCTGCAATAAAAAAAGGTAATATCCATTACACACAAAGTGCTCCTATAAATAAATACGAAAAATATAAAGAGTTCAATAGAAGATCAACAGGCAATTCACAGAAGAAACAAAAATGGCCACATAAACATTAGAAAAGAGTCTCAACCTCACTAGTAATCAGAGAATTCAAATTAAAACAAGAAGACATAGGGCTTCCCTGGTGGCATAGTGGTTAAGAACCCGCCTGCCAATGCAGGGGACACAGGTTCGAGCCCTGGTCCGGGAAGATCCCACATGCCATGGAGCAACTAAGCCTGTGCGCCACAACTACTGAGCCTACGTGCTGCAGCTACTGAAGCCCGTGAGCCTAGAGTCCATGCTCCACAACAAGAGAAGCCACTGCAATGGGAAGCCCTCACACCACAACGAAGAGTAGCCCCCACTCACTGCAACTAGAGAAAGCCTGCGCATAGCAATGAAGACCCAACACAACCAAAAATAAATAAATAAATTTATTAGAAAACCCCCCCAAAACAAGATGACATAATTTCTATTTTCTTATGAGATTTACCCAGGCTGTAAGTACTGGTAATGGCTGGTATTGGTGAGGATGTGGTGCAAACGGGCACTTACAAATATGAGATCAGTAGGAAGAACTTTGGTGGGATATATAAATGTTTTTTTGCCCTTTCATGAGCATGTCCACAGTTACTAGTCTAAAGAAATGCAAAGCACTCATCAAAGACACTTGTACAAGAATGTTCACAGTTTTTGAAAGAGGAAAAATTTCAAGCAACCCACAGGTCCTGATAAACTATAGCCTTTCCTCTGATTATTTTGTACTGGTTAAAAAAAGTGAGTCAGACACATGCTGACACGAAAAGATGGCCGTGATATATTATGAAGTAAAAAGAAGCGAGCTACACAGCAAATACATGATCCTATTTATGTAGGAAGAAAAGATCCTGAAAATCTGTTCAAAAATACGTTTATAAATGTATGTGAAAAAATCTGCATGAATGATTAGTCATTAAGCTGTTAACTGTGGCTAGTTCTCAGGAGAAATGTCATGGTAAAGGACTATTTTCCATTTTTACTCTAAATAATTCCTTTTTAGTATTAGCCATTTTTAAGTGTATGGTTCAGTGGCATTAAGTACACTTGCATTGCTGTGCAACCATTACCACCATCTGTCTCCAGAACTCATTTCATCTTGCAAAACTGGAATTCTGTACCAATTAAACAATAACTCTCCTATGTTTGATTTTCTTTTCTTTTTTTTTTCATATTGAGGCTATACTTTACTGTATCCTTTAAAAAAGATAAAATGTTAAAGATAACATGGGGGAGAAATAGAAAGATACAGTACCTAAACAGGTTTATCCCGGGTTGGTTGGCATGAGTTTGTTTTTCGTTTTGCATTAACTTTATGCACACTAGGGAAAAAGGTGACAGGGAAGGTCAAAATCCACAGTGAGCTGAGCCTGGCAAGCGGTGCTGCTCTTAGGCCAGTGGGACAGTGACCTGTCCACAGACTCCCTCCTTCTCAGCATTTCTAAAGCTGCTTGGAAAGGAGGGCAAATGCAGATCCAGGGGTGTGGTTTTCAGGAGGCTGGAATAATAAGAATCTTAAGAAAGTCTGTCCTTGTTTTGTGAACTTCGACAGGAGTCATGGAAACCCTCAGGAGTTTGCCCCAGAATCCTCCAAAAACAAACCAAAATATGACACGCATAAAAACATTCATGGTAGCATCATTCATAACAGCTCCAAACCAGAAACAACCCAATGTCCCTCAACTGGAAAATGGATAAACAAGTGTATCCAAATGTGTCCATCCACACGATAGGACACCACTCTGGCAAAAACACAGATAACCTTCGAAGTCATCATGCCGAGAGTCCAGATACAAGACTACACACTGTATTCCATATGTGAAATTTCTAGAAAAGGCAAAACTCAAGACAGAAAGCAGACCAGGTGCGGGCTGGGGCTGGGGGCAGGGACTGACCACAAATGGGTATGAGGAAACATATTTGGGTGACACAAGTGTTTTAAAACTAGATTGTGGTGATGGTTGCACAACTATATAAATTCACTGAAAATCACATTGTACACTTACAATGGGTAAATTTTATGGCATGTCAATTATACTGTAATCCAAAGACATGACAACTAAACAAACCACACACAAAGTGCACACCAAAACCAGGCAAGCAACACCCAACCCACTCCCCCAGAGGCCCCTGCCTTTAATTCACAGCTGAAACACAAAATCTAAATAGTATGTGCGGTTGCCGAAATCTGAATTGGACTAACAAACTGTCATATTTGTCTATCATCTATCTATCTATCTATCTATCTATCTATCTATCTATCTATCTATCAATCACCTATTTCTCCCTCTCTGTCTGCTGTAGGGGTTTTAGTGAGAGTAAGTTAAATCACCCTGTAAGGCTTCTCTCTCAAATGCAGTCAGTAAAGATTTAAAAAATTTAATAAGAGCTTCCTCACCTAAAAATACTTAACTCCCCTCCACCCCAAGCCAGATTAAAAAAAACTCTTTGACAGAATATTGGTTAAACAAGAGTTGCCTGCATTTACAGACTAACATGAAGAGAAGAGGCCGGGCCAGCCTGGCTCCTGCTGAGGAACCTAGATTCCTCTGCGGCATCCACAGAGCTCTGGATTTTCCTCTTTGGAGGCTTGTTCACATTCCCACTGAGGCTCTGGGACAGCACAAGGTCCTGGGTCTTCACAGGTTCATTCATTAACAGGTGTCCCAAAAGCTTTTTTCCTGAGAACTCTTTCAGTGCTTTCAGCTACTCAGAAACAAATTTTTCCCTGGTGGGAACTGGCTACTGCTGCCCTCTCCTTGGCCCTCAATTTCCTTTGTCTCCTGGTTAATTGAAAATAGAAACCACCAAAGCACGTGGTTTCTGCCAACTCCACTGCTTGAATCCCTGTTTCTCCCTATCTAGTCAATTCACTAAACCCTTCCCTCCTACCACCAACCAACAATATAAAAAATAACAAAACCTACCTCCCGTAGTTTTCATGCTCTCAGGAAAGGATTACTATTTGGATCTAATCACTCTTAAGTGATTCCCTAAAAACTTGGGTAGCAAGTTTTTAAAATTAATTAATTATTTTGGCTGTGCTGGATCTTCATTTCTGTGCACAAGCTTTCTCTAGTTGCTGCAAGTGTGGGCTACTGTTCGTTTAGGTGCGCGGGCTTCTCATTGCAGTGGCTTCTCTTGTTGCAGAGCATGGGCTCTAGGTGTGCGGGCTTCAGTAGTTGTGACATGTGGGCTCAGTAGTTGCGGCACACAGGCTCAGTAGTTGTGGTGCACGGGCTTAGTTGTTTTGCAGCATGTGGGATCTTCCTGGACCAGGGCTCAAACCCGTGCCCCCTGCATTGGCAGGTGGATTCTTAATCACTGGACCACCAGGGAAGTCCCCAGTTGGATAGCAAGTTTTAGTATCTTCTAGGCCTCTTATTAAAACTGATGTACCTTTTCTCTAGTGAACATTTAAAAAAATACTATAAACTACTGGAGTCACAAAAGTTTTTTTGTTTTTCTTAAATGCACACATTTTAAAATGCACTTAAATGGGGCAAAAGAGTATATAATGATGGAATTCATTTTGAATGAATTCAAAAGGGACAGAGGGTGTACAATAAAAAGTCAGTCTTTTTCTTTCCCTTCCTTGTTCCCCACAAAGTGTAGTTTCTCTACCGATTATTTTGTACCTTGTTCTTTTTCATTCAGTAATATTCCCTGAATATGCTCCCCATCAAAAGAAAGTTGATTCATTCCTCCTAATCAAAACACTATATGAATGGACCATAACGTATTTAACCAGTTCCCTATTAATGGATGTTTAGGTGGTTTCCAATTTTCCCCTAAAACAAATAATGTAATAACTGTTCTTGTGTACAGACATATCAACTCACATATTTGAGTATAACTATGGTATAAATATCAAGGGGTGGATTTTCTGGGTCAAAGCCATGCAGAATGGTAATTCTGATAGATATTGCCAAATTGCCTTCCATAGAGGCTAGATTAATTCATAATTTGACCTACAAGCAGTGTATGTATGAGACAGCCTATTTCCCCATACTCTTGCTGACTAAGATAGTGCATGAAACTTTTTGATCTTTGCCAGTATAAGACCTTATAAGAGCCATTGTAGTTCCTTTTCTATGAACTATGTGTTCACATCCTTTGCTCATTAGTCTACTGGGTTGTTGGTATTTTATTATTGATTTGGAAGAGCTCTTGATATATTAGACACTGGCCTTTTGTTTGTAGTATGTGTTACAATGACTGTTTTTTAACTTCATTTATAGTTTTTTGCCATGCATAAAATTTTCATTTTTTAATTAAAATGTACCAATCTTTTCTTTATGGATTCTGGATTTTGCATTTTTAAAGTATATTATATTTGAAATGTATTCTAGTACTTTCATACATCTGAGATTTTAATCAGTGCCTGTTGCCTCAGCTCTACAGCTTGCTTTGATCTCTCCTGTGAAAGCCAGAGAAGAGAAGCTCCCTGGTCCTATTATATGATTTGACTCCTAAATGTAGGTACCTTGTATGTTTGCAGTGGTTTCATGGGTGCTATCTTTGCTCTTCTTGACTTGATTGTAGATTCTTTGAAAGCACAAACTCTATCTTAAGTTTCTATATCCCTCTACCCAGGAGCCTTAAACTTGGTTTCATTTATAGCACTCTGTACTTTAGGAGGGCAGAGAAGGGAGGGCTGCCACAACTCTAGAGCTGTTGGGGAATCATCCTGCACCCCAAAGTCCTATCCCACCAGCTTGAGTTTTCCTGTCACCTTTGGGTTGACAGCTGCTATTTGGCTGTTAGATTCAGATACATTTTGTTCATAGGCTATGGACACAGAACTCCTTACCAATTAAGCAAGCAGGGGCTGGAGGCAAAGAGCCTAGGACAACAGCCCTAGTAACATTTGCCTTCCGGGTTCTTGTCCCCTTCTGGAAGTATGATTCCTTTTAATCTTCCACTTTTTAGACAACACATTTTTAACACTGCCCCTCCACGTTTGATATTTATGCTGATGATCTGCCATGTCTGAATTCCTTGACTGTGATGTCACTTACATGTTCCTGACTATTATTTTAAGCAGTAGATGACTGAGTTTACTTTTAACATTGAGCTCAATTGCCAAAGCAAGGGTCTTAATGGGGAATCTCTTGGCAAGGAAATTGATAGGAGGGTCTCCAAGGACCAGCTGATCCCATCCTGGAGGAGGCTACTAGGAAAGTCTGACTCTCCCAGCATCCTTGCAGCACGTAGGGGTTGAGGGTAAAGGAAATATCAGAAGTGCTCCATAACTCCAAGGAGTTTGCAGTTTATTTGTAGAGAAAATCCATGAATGTGGTACAATTAGAGGTGTGAGTCCTGAAATTACACTCAGTTGTGGCTCAGAGAAGAGATGGGCCAGTGTGACCAAGAGTAGAGAAAAGCTCCTTTCTGGAAGGAATAAGACCGGAATGTGATCTTAGGGCAGGGTTTCTGAATCTGCGATTCTTGGATTTGGGAGTCTAAATCAGGTGGTCCATAAGCCTGGATTAGAAAAAACTACAGCTTCATTTGCACCGGCTTTTAATGGAAATATAGCATTTCCTTCCATGGTGAATGTAGGCCACAAACCACAGTACTACAGAGCACTTGTGACTTCATGACTACCAGAATCACAGATTTTTCATATTGCATCACAGCTGCTATTTTCAAATAATGCTCACATTCATCATCACTTTGATATCAACTAATTAAACAGATATGTTACTTATATCCATTTTGAAAAATATTTTGGTTACTATAGTTTAATATAGTTCCATTTTGTAATCCTATGTATTTTATTTCATAAATTTGAAAACGTTATTCTAACGTCCAGCAGTTTTGGGCCCTAAACTTCTATTTTAGTTCTTGGCACACGGTAGTTGTTCGATAAATAAATGAATAAATAAAACAACAGGGGCACAAGTCTGAAGAGATAAGTTGGGGCCACATTCCTGACTTAGCAATTAGAAAATGCATAAGTATGTTTTATTTATGTGTTATCTAGTTTCAGAAAAAAATTTAAGGCAGTTTATTAGAATAGATAGCATACAACAAGGTAGATTAAGTTACCTAGGAACTAGGCAAGGAAAGAGTAAAGCTGAGTCAGGAATGAGGCTAATAAATGAGGTTACAGAAAGTGTAAAGATTTGGTTCTAGCAAGCAACACAAAAAGGAAAACCTGAATAATTGTATAATTCACATTGCCCTTAAGAAAATCAAAGCAATTGGTTAAGAGAAGGCATAACAGTAATTTCTCCTGAAGATTTTATCAAAGAAGAGCCGAAGTTTGCTTTCTTACCATGATTCACTGGAAGTGATGTACTCCAGATGCAAGCTAGGCCCATGGTCAGTAAGTTGGATCTCAATCAAAGACTGAGCAAGAGCTCCACAGAAACAAGGAAGAGGGCTTATTTTGAAGCAGATGCCAGTTAGGTAAGCAGTGGGAGTCCAGATGGGCCTCTGGAGACCAGACAAAATGAGGACCAAGGAGAAGACAGTGACACAAGAGGTGAAAACACTGCCGTGGATGAGGAAGGGACGGGTGCAGAAAAGGTGACCCGAGGCAGGCCCCTTGAACAAGTGCCTGGTGATAATTGAAGAATAGCAGTCAGCTCGGAACTGGGATGGGAAAGATACCATCATGCTGTGCACTCAGAGGACTGGTGACCCAGTGTGTGTTTTCTACTTTGGGCCATTTTAAGTACCGATTCACAACTCTACAAAAGGGAGAATTGGGACAAGGAAGGGGCAGATGTTCAGAGGACTTATTTCACCATTCAGCTGTCCTAGGAAACTTCAGGTGGGAGATGTGCACTTAAAATGAGAGTTGGCAACCAGCTGGGGGTCTTTATTTATCCAGATAATTCCTCTGTCTCATCACCCAAGACTCATTCAGCACCGCAGTGGGGAGCCAGGTGTGTGCTATCATCAGGTCCTGGCTTCTTCGCCAAAACCCCTTCCCTTTTAACCTGGGCCTTGACAACTCCCTCCTTCCTAAGCATGAAGGGCTCCAACTCTGTGAGTCACTCTCTTTTTGTTCCTGCTTCACCGTGAATGGAGAGGGACAGCACATGCCATGAGTGAAGACCCTTAGAGACTCCCGTAACTCAGGGGTAGCCTACCATGCTCGCTAGAGACAAACAGATGAAAATCCAGAGACCAGTATACATTTATTGGTCTAACCCTACGGAGCTAAACAGAAGGTTACATATATTAATCCTAATTTTGAAAACTAAATAACTCAATTTTACACTTGCATGCATTCACATTAAAAAAAAAAAGAGAGACAGAATACAGAAAAAGTATCTTACTTTGGGATTCAAGTCAAAGAAAGTGTAGTATTTAAATCGTAATAGCAGCTGCTCATCCTCCTGGATGCCTTGTTCCATAAGGGAACGTGAGGAGTCTAGCCAACTGGAAAACAACAGGATGAGTTTTAAAAGTCAATCAATTTTACATACATAATTATAGTATTATACAATGTGTTTTTATATACATATACATGTATATCTAAATGTATATGTGTGTATATATACACCCTTGAACAAAGTCCAGGTAAGTAATATAACCAAAACTCAGTAAGGGAGATGACTTGATAATAGCTTTTATCTCCATTTTATCATACAGCTTTCCAAGTGCTTTTTGTATGTATATATTTTCTCACTGACACTTTAATCAACTGAAGGAGCCAGGGCAGTTCTTATTTTTATTTTTTTTTGAGTTAATTTTTTTACAATTTAATTTTATTTATTTTGGCTGCGCCAGGCCTTAGTTGCGGCATGTGGGATCTTTAGTGGTGGCATGTGGGCTCTTAGTTGCAGCATGCGGGATCTAGTTCTCTGACCAGGGATTGAGCCCAGGCCCCCTGCATTGGGAGCACAGTCTCACCCACTGGACCACCAGGGAAGTCCCCCAGGGCAGTTCTTATTTTCTCAGTTTTACGGATGAGGAAAATGAGCCTCAGCAACATTAAGTGATATGTTCAAGGTCACATGCCTCGTGGTGGAGCCAGAATTAGAATCTGCACTTGGTGACTATTGCATGTACTTGTGCTGCATGTATTTGCTGACTGCTGACCACTTCTACACTAGGTGGTCCAACCCAGAACTGGCTCTATCTTACAGAAAGTTCTATGTAGAACTTTCTGTAACGATGGAAATATTCTATATTGCCCTGCCCAACTGAGTAGCCACATGTGGTTACTGAAGGTTTAAATGTGGCTAGTGCCACATTTTAATTTTAATTATATTCAAACATAAATGTAAATGTCCATATGCGCCTAGTGGCTCCTGTACTGGGTAGCACAATTCCAGAGTTTGAAACATAAATACTGGCAATGGTGACGTGTGATGAAAAGTTAACAAGAAAACAAGGTGGGAATGAAGGGCATCCAATACCACTGAAGGAAAATGGCTTGAACTTCTATCAAGTATTTTATATATGTTTATATATATTAATTATATATACTCATATATGTAATATTCTATTACATATTATATATTCCCTTTTGGGAGAATAAGAATAACCAAGATGCTGTCTCCAACCTAAAGGAATTGACAGTCCTGTGGGGTAACCAAGCCTCATACTAAAGGAACAAGGTAACACTGGAGCCAAAGAACAGGACTCAAGGGAAGTGACTGATCTTGAATGGTGACATCTGAGGAGGAGACTGTATGTGGCTGGGCTTTAAAGGACAAACAGGGACAGGCTGGTAGAGGAGGAGGGAAGGAGAGGGTTCTGGAGCAGGGGAAAAGCTGGAGGTGAGGCGGTGACAGAAGAGTGAGCATGCACGTGGGGGGATGGGGTGCATGACAGCACAGCAGGACGGACAGATGGACATCTTCGGGGCCAGGTCTCACAGGGAGTGGAATGCTGTTAACAAACTTGACTTGACTTGGTGGACAACAGGGAGTGAAATAGATGGTGGTTTGAGAAATAAATTGTGTTTTCTGAGACCACTTCATACAAAAGCTGAAGGACTCACTTGTTGGATCACAGAATGGAGGAGTGCTCTACTAAAGACAGTGAGGTCACCTTGGGTCTCCCCTGCTGCTCCATGGGGACCAACCCACTTATAAGCTGTTCTACATTAAATAAAATACACTTTGCACACGTGTACGGACAAAGAATTAGTATTCACATATGGTAAACCGTTGAATTAACCCAGTGAGTAAATGTTGTTACACTTTAAATGTATTGAAATGATGAAAGGCTGCATTTTTCCCTTTTGTTGCTAAAATCAGCACTGACTTTTGTGAATAGTATACAATCCCTAGGCATGCTAACTTAAAAATGAAACACCCCCCTCCCCCATCCCTGCAGCATCTCTCTTACTATATCAACATCAGTTCACAGAGATGCAAAACAAAGTCATGTCCTTACCCTGCGTTAAGCTTGGCTTTGTCAACTAGAGACCGAGGCTGGTACATGTCAGCAAGAGCTTCTGGTGACTGAGGGGGCTGGCTGAATGCGAGGATACTGCAGTTTTGTTCAGTCAATGGGCTGTCACTGAACCAAGTCATTGTGGATGATGCTGGCGTTCCGTTGATGGGGTCATATGTGGGGGTCATGGTTCTACTGTATAAGCCAGGACTTACTGCAAAGCAAAGGAGAGAATGAAGTAGGATATGAGATTTGGGGTAGGAATCTTTAGAAAAATAATTACCAATATTGCTTGTAGTAAAATGGATTTTGAACTTAAATTTTTGTTAACATTGAAAATAATCAGATAAGTCATGAGTGATGGGGAGAGAAGTTAAACACAGGTAAAACTCCTGTCTGAATATTTAGCTCCTGGGAAGCTTGGGAACACATAGGCTGTAAAAACTTCCAAAATCAACCCAGACAGATGTGGGACTATCTCCTTCTCAATAATTCAAAATTCTCCTATTTTGAGTTTTGGCACTATTAGAAGACTGGAGCTCTCGCAGAATGCATGAATACACTATATTTTTTGGCAAATCCCCTAAACAAATCCCAGTATTTAGAATTTTAAGAACCCAGCTAGTTGATGGTTTATAAAGCGTCTGACTCTAATTTGCATAAGGAAAGCATAAATAATTCTTTTCATTGGAATATACTATGCAAGAAGCCCACAGAGCTGCAAGCAAGCTAGAGATTCTTTTTTTTTTTTTTACATCTGTATTGAAGTATAATTGCTTTACAATGGTGTGTTAGTTTCTGCTTTATAACAAAGTGAATCAGTTATACATATACATATGTTCCCATATCTCCTCCTTCTTGCGTCACCCACCCTCCCACCCTCCTTATCCCACCCATCCAGGTGGTCACAAAGCACCAAGCTGATCTCCCTGTGCTATGCGGCTGCTTCCCACTAGCTATCTATTTTACGTTTGGTAGTGTATATATGTCCATGCCTCTCTCTCACTTTGTCACAGCTTAACCTTCTCCCTCCCCATATCCTCAAGTCCATTCTCTAGTAGGTCTATGTCTTTATTCCCGTCTTACCCCTAGGTTCTTCATGACATTTTTTGCTTAAATTCCATATATATTTGTTAGCATATGGTATTTGTCTTTCTCTTTCTGACTTACTTCACTCTGTATGACAGACTCTATGTCCATCCACCTCACTACAAATAACTCGATTTCGTTTCTTTTTATGGCTGAGTAATATTTCACTGTATATATGTGCCACATCTTCTTTATCCATTCATCCAATGATGGACACTTAGGTTGTTTCCATCTCCTGGCTATTGTAAATAGAGCTGAAATGAACATTTTGGTACATGACTCTTTTTGAATTATGGTTCTCTCATTGTATATGCCCAGTAGTGGGATTGCTGGGTCATATGGTAGTTCTATGTGTAGTTTTTTGAGGAACCTCCATACTGTTCTCCATAGTGGCTGTACCAATTCACATTCCCACCAGCAGTGCAAGAGTGTTCCCTTTTCTCTGCCCTCTCCAGCATTTATTATTTCTAGATTTTTTGATGATGGCCATTCTGACTGGTGTGAGATGATATCTCATTGTAGTTTTGATTTGCATTTCTCTAATGATTAATGATGTTGAGCATTCATTCATGTGTTTGTTGGCCATCTGTGTGTCTTCTTTGGAGAAATGTCTATTTAGGTCTTCTGCCCATTTTTGGATTGAGTTGTTTGTTATCTTGTTATTGATCTGCATGAGCTGCCTGTAAATTTTAGAGATTAATCCTTTGTCAGTTGATTCATTTGCAAATATTTTCTCCCATTCTGAGGGCTGTCTTTTGGTCTTGTTTATGGTTTCCTTTGCTGTGCAAAAGCTTTGAAGTTTCATTAGGTCCCATTTGTTTATTTTTGTTTTTATCTCCATTACTCTAGGAGATGGGTCAAGAAGGATCTTGCTGTGATTTATGTCATAGAGTGTTCTGCCTATGTTTTCCTCTAAGAGTTTGATAGTTTCTGGCCTTACATTTAGGTCTTTAATCCATTTTGAGCTTATTTTTGTGTATGGTGTTAGGGAGTGATCTAATCTCATACTTTTACATGTACCTATCCAATTTTCCCAGCACCACTTATTGAAGAGGCTGTCCTTTCTCCACTGTATATTCCTGCCACCTTTATCAAAGATAAGGTGACCATATGTGCATGGGTTTATCTCTGGGCTTTCTATCCTATTCCATTGATCTATCTTTCTGTTTTTGTGCCAGTACCATACTGTCTTGATTACTGTAGCTTTGTAGTATAGTCTGAAGTCAGGCAGCCTGATTCCTCCAGCTCCATTTTTTGTTCTCAAGATTGCTTTGGCTATTCGGGGTCTTTTGTGTTTCCATACAAATTGTGAAATTTTTTGTTCTAGTTCTGTGAAAAATGCCAGTGGTAGTTTGATAGGGATTGCATTGAATCTATAGATTGCTTTGGGTAGTAGAGTCATTTTCACAATGTTGATTCTTCCAATCCAAGAACATGGTATATCTCTCCATCTGTTTGTATCATCTTTAATTTCTTTCATCAGTGTCTTATAATTTTCTGCATACAGGTCTTTTGTCTACTTAGGTAGGTTTATTCCTAGATATTTTATTCTTATTGTTGCAATGGTAAATGGGAGTGTTTTCTTGATTTCACTCTCAGATTTTTCATCCTTCGTGCATAGGAATGCCAGAGATTTCTGTGCATTAATTTTGTATCCTGCTACTTTACCAAATTCATTGATTAGCTCTAGTAGTTTTCTGGTAGCATCTTTAGGATTCTCTATGTATAGTATCATGTCATTTGCAAACAGTGACAGCTTTACTGCTTCATTTCTGATTCGGATTCCTTTTTTTTCCTTTTCTTCTCTGATTGCTATGGCTAAAACTTCCAAAACTATGTTGAATAAGAGTGGTGAGAGTGGGCAACCTTGTCTTGTTCCTGATCTTAGTGGAAATGCTTTCAGGTTTTCGCCATTGAGGACGATGTTGGCTGTGGGTTTGTCATATATGACCTTTATTATGTTGAGAAAAGTTCCCTCTGTGCCTACATTCTGCAGGGTTTTTATAATAAATGGGTGATGAATTTTGCCAAAAGCTTTCTCTGCATCTATTGACATGATCATATGGTTTTCTCCTTCAATTTGTTAATATGGTGCATCACGTTGATTGATTTGCGTATATTGAAGAATCCTTGCATTCCTGGAATAAACCCCACTTGATCATGGTGTATGATCCTTTTAATGTGCTATTGGATTCTGTTTGCTAGTATTTTGTTGAGGATTTTTGCATCTATGTTCATCAGTGATATTGGCCTGTAGTTTTCTTTTTTTGTGACATCCTTTTCTGGTTTTGGTATCAGGGTGATGGTGGCCTCATAGAATGAGTTTGGGAGTGTTCCTCCCTCTGCTATATTTTGGAAGAGTTTGAGAAGGATAGGTGTTAGCTCTTCTCTAAATGTTTGATAGAATTCGCCTGTGAAGCCATCTGGTCCTGGGCTTTTGTTTTTTGGAAGATTTTTAATCACAGTTTCAATTTCAGTGCTTATGATTGGTCTGTTCATATTTTCTATTTCTTCTGGATTCAGTGTTGGCATGTTGTGCATTTCTAAGAATTTGTCCATTTATTGCGGGTTGTCCATTTTCATGGCATAGAGTTGCTTGTAGTAATCTCTAGTGATCTTTTGTATTTCTTCAGTGTCAGTTATTATTTCTTTTTTATTTCTAATTCTATTGATTTGAGTCTTCTCCCTTTTTTTCTTGATGAATCTGGCCAGTAGTTTATCAATTTTGTTTATCTTCTCAAAGAACCAGCTTTTAGTTTTATTGATCTTTGCTATTGTTTCCTTCATTTCTTTTTCATTTATTTCTCATCTGATCTTTATGATTTCTTTCCTTCTGCTAACTTTGGGGTTTTTCTGTTCTTCTTTCTCTAATTGCTTAAGGTACAAGGTTAGGTTGTTTACTCGAGATGTGTCCTGTTTCTTAAGGTAGAACTGTATTGCTATAAACTTCCCTCTTAGAACTTCTTTTGCTGCATCCCATAGGTTTTGGTTCATCGTGTCTCCCTTGTCATTTGTTTCTAGGTATTTTTTTATTTCCTCTTTGATTTCTTCAGTGATCACTTCATTATTAAGTAGTGTATTGTTTAGCCTCCATGTGTTTGTAATTTTTACAGATCTTTCCTGTAATTGATATCTAGTCTCATAGCATTTGGTCGGAAAACATACTTGAAACGATTTCAATTTTCTTAAATTTACCAAGGCTTGGTTTATGACCCAAGATATGATGTATTCTGTAGAATGATCCAAGAGCACTTGAGAAAAACGTGTATTCTGTTGTTTTTGGTTGGAATGTCATATAGATATCAATTAAGCCCAACTTGTTTAATGTATCATTTAAAGCTTGTGTTTCCTTATTTATTTTCATTTTGGATGATCTGTCCATTGGTGAAATTGAGGTGTTAAAGTCCCCTACTATGAAAGTGTTACTGTCGATTTCCCCATTTATGGCTGTTAGTATTTGCCTTATGTATTGAGGTGCTCCTATGTTGCGTGCATAAATATTTACAATTGCTCTATCTTCTTCGTGGATAGATCCCTTGATCATTATGTAGTGTTCTTTGTCTCTTCTAATAGTCTTTACTTTAAAGTATATTTTGTCTGATATGAGAATTGCTACTCCAGCTTTCTTTTGATTTCCATTTGCATGGAATATCTTTTTCCATCCCCTCACTTTCAGTCTGTATGTGTCCCTAAGTCTGAACTGGGTCTCTTGTAGACAGCATATATATGGGTCTTGTTTTTTTATCCATTCAGCCAGTCTGTGTCTTTTGGTCGGAGCATTTAATCTATTTACGTTTAAGGTAATTATCGATATGTATGTTCCTATTCTCATTTTTTAAATTGTTTTGGGTTCGTTATTGTAGGTCTTTTCCTTCTCTTGTGTTTCTTGCCTAGAGAAGTTCCTTTAGCATTTGTGTAAAGCTGGTTTGGTGGTACTGAACTCTCTTAGCTTTTGGTTGTCTGTAAAGGTTTTAATTTCTCTATCAAATCTGAATGAGATCCTTGCTGGGTAATCTTCGTTGTAGGTTTTTCTCCTTCATCACTTTAAATATGTCCTACCAGTCCCTTCTGGCTTGCAGAGTTTCTGCTGAAAGATCAGCTGTTAACCTTATGGGGATTCCCTTGTGTGTTATTTGTTGCTTTTCCCTTTCTGCTTTTAATATGTCTTCTTTGTATTTAATTTTTGACAGTTTGATTAATATGTGTCTTGGCGTATTTCTCCTTGAATTTATCCTGTATGGGACTCTCTGTGCTTCCTGGACTTGATTAACTATTTCCTTTCCCATATTAGGGAAGTTTTCAACTATAATCTCTTCAAATATTTTCTCAGTCCCTTTCTTTTTCTCTTCTTTTTCTGGAACCCCTATAATTCGAATGTTGGTGCATTTAATGTTGTCCCAGAGATCTCTGAGAATGTTCTCAGTTATTTTCATTCTCTTTGCTTTATTCGGCTCTGCAGTAGTTATTTTCACTCTTTTATCTTCCAGGTCACTTATCCATTCTTCTGCCTCAGTTATTCTGCTATTGATCCCATCTAGAGTATTTTTAATTTCATTTTTGTGTTGTTTCATCATTGTCTGTTTCATCTTTATTTCTTCTAGGTCCTTGTTAACTGCTTCTTGCATTTTGTCCATTCTATTTCCAAGATTTTGGATCATCTTTACTATCATTATTCTGAACTCTTTTTCAGGTAGACTGCCTATTTCCTCTTCATTTGTTAGGTCTGGTGCATTTTTATCTTGCTCCTTCATCTGCTGTGTGATTTTCTGTCTTCTCATTTTGCTTATCTTACTGTGATTGGGTTCACCTTTTTGCAGGCTGCAAGTTCGTAGCTCCCGTTGTTTTTGATGTCTGTCTCCAGTGGCTAAGGTTGGTTCAGTGGGTTGTGTAGGCTTCCTGGTGGAGGGGACTAGTGCCTGTGTTCTGGTGGATGAGGCTGGATCTTGTCTCTCTGGTGGGCTGGTCCACATCTGGGGGTGTGTTTTGTGGTGTCTGTGGACTTATTATGATTTTTGGCAGCCTCTCTGCTAATGGGTGGGGTTGTGTTCCTGTTTTGCTAGTTGCTTGGCATAGGGTGTCCAGCACTGTAGCTTGCTGGTTGTTGAGTGAAGCTGGGTGCTGGTGTTGAGATGGAGCTCTCTGGGAGATTTTTGCCTTTTGATATTATGTGGAGCTGGGAGGTCTCTTGTTGACCAGTGTCCTGAAGTTGGCTGTCCACCTCAGAGGCACAGCACTGACTCCTGGCTGTAGCATCAAGAGCCTTTCATCCACATGGCTTAGAATAAAAGGGCAAAAAATTAGAAAGGAAGAAAGAAAGAAAGAAAGAAAGAAAGAAAGAAAGAAAGAAAGAAAGAAAGAAAGAAAAAGGAAGGAAGGAAGGAAGGGGAAAGAGAAAGAAAGAAGAAAAGAAAGGAAGAAGGCAAGAAGGAAAGAAAGGAGGGAGGGAGGGAGGAGGGAAGGAAGGAAGGAATGAGGGAAAAGAAAGAAAGAAAGAAAAAGAAAGAAAGAAAGAAAGAAAGAAAGAAAAAGAAAGAAAGAAAGAAAAAGAAAGAAAGAAAGAAAGAAAGAAAAAGAAAGAAAGAAAGAAAGAAAAAGAAAGAAAGAAAGAAAGAAAGAAAGAAAGAAAGAAAGAAAGAAAGAAAGAAAGATAGTAAAATTAAATAGAGTAAGATAAAATAAAATAAGGCCTTCCTTGGTGGCACAGTGGTTGAGGGTCCGCCTGCTGACGCAGGGGACATGGGTTCATGTCCCGGTCCAGGAAGAACCCACATGCCGTGGAGCGGCTGGACCCCTGAGCTGTGGCAGCTGAGCCTGTGCATCCGGAGCCTGTGCTCCGCAACGGAAGAGGCCACAACAGTGAGAGAAAAAAAAAAAAAAAAAAGCTATTAAAATAAAAAATAATTATTAAGAAAAAAAATTTTTTTAAAAAGTACTAAAAGAACAAGAACAACAACAACAAAAATACGGATGTATAGAACCCTAGGACATATGGTGAAAGCAAAGCTATGGAGACAAAATCTTACACAGAAGAATACACATACACAGTCGCAAATAGAGGAAAAGTGGAAAAAATAATAAATCTGGCTCTCAAAGTCCACCTCAATTTGGGATGATTTGGTGTCTATTCTTGTATTCCACAGATGCAGGGTACATCAAGCTGATTGTGGAGATTTAATCCGCTACTCCTGAGGCTGCTGGGAGACATTTCCCTTTCTCTTCTTTGTTCACACAGCTCCCGGGGCTCAGCTTTGGATTTGGCCCTGCCTCTGCACGTAGGTCACTGAAGGGTGTCTGTTCTTCACTCAGACAAGACGAGGTTAAAGAAGCAGCTGACTTGGGGCTTCTGAATCACTCAGGCCAGAGAGAGGGAGGGGTACGATGCGGGGCGAGCCTGCAGTGGCAGAGGAGGGTGGGACGTTGCACCAGCCTGAGGCGCGCCATGTGTTCTCCCAGGGAAGTTGTCCCTGGATCCTGGGACCCTGGCAGTGGCGGGCTGCACAGGTTCTCCAGAAGGGAGGTGTTAATAGTGACCTGTGCACTCACAGAGGCTTCTTGGTGGCTGTGGCAGCAGCCTTAGCGTCTCATGCCTGTTTCTGGGGTCTGCGCTGTTAGCCACAGCTCGCACCCGTCTCTGGAGCTCCTTTAAGCAGTGCGCTTAATCCCCCCTCCTCGCACACCAGGAAACAAAGAGGGAAGAAAAAGTCTCTTGACTCTTTGGCAGGTCCAGACTTTTCCCGGACTCCCTCCCGGCTAGCAGTGGTGCACTACTAACCCCCTGCAGGCTGTGTTCACACCGTAAACCCCAGTCCTCTCCCTGCACTCCAACCAAAGCCTGAGCCTCATCTCCCAGCCTCGCCCACCCCGGCGGGTGAGCAGACAAACTTCTCGGGCTGGTGAGTGCTGGTCGGCACCGATCCTCTGTGTGGGAATCTCTCCACTTTGCCCTCAACCCCCCTGTTGCTGTGCTCTCCTCCGCGGCTCCGAAGCTTCCCCCCTCCGCCATCCACAGTCTCCGCCCGCGAAGGGGCTTCCTCGTGTGTGGAAACCTTTCCTCCTTCACAGCTCCCTCCCACTGGTGCAGGTCGCATCCCTATTCTTTTGTCTCTGTTTTTTCTTTATTCTTTTGCCCTACCCAGGTAAGTGGGGAGTTTCTTGCCTTTTGGGAGGTCTGAGGTCTTCTGCCAGCATTCAGTAGGTGTTCTGTAGGAGTTGTTCCACGTGTAGATGTATTTCTGGTGTATCTGTGGGGAGGAAGGTGATCTCCGCGTCTTACTCTTCTGCCATCTTCCTCCGACCGAGATTAATTCTTATATATAGGTATATCTTATTTTATTGTGCTTCACAGATACTGTTTTTTGTTTTTTTTTAGAAATTGAAGGTTTGTGGCAACTGTGTGTTGAGCAAGTCTATTGGCGCCATTTTTCCAATGGCATTTGCTCACTTCGTGTCTCTGTGTCACATTTTGGTAATTCTCCTAATATTTTAAACTTTTCCATTATTATTATATTTGCCATGGGGGTCAGTGATCAGTGATCTTTGATGTTACTGCTATGACTTGCTGAAGGCTCAGATTATGTTAGCATTTTTAGAAATAAAGTATTTTTTAATTAAGGTATGTATATATTTTTAAAGACATAATGCTATTGCACACTTAATAGTAACACTACAGTGTAAACTTTTATCTTTTTTTTTTTTTTGCATACACGGGCCTCTCGCTGTTGTGGCCTGTTGCACTGTGGAGCAGAGGCTCTGGACGCGCAGGCTCAGCGGCCATGGCTTACGGGCCCAGCTGCTCCGCGGCATGTGGGATCTTCCCAGACTGGGGCACAAACCCGTGTCCCCTGCATCAGCAGGCGGACTCTCAACCACTGTACCACCAGGGAAGCCCTAGAGTGTAAACTTTTATATGAGCTGGGAAACAAAAAAAATTCGTGTGACTTTCTTTATTGCTGTGGTCTGCAATAGCTCTGATGTACGACTGTAAAAATAAAAGGATGATGCCTTTACAGAACTTTTACTGCCCCTCCTGTTACACGCCCAACTCAAAATTTAAATTGAGTTCAGGAAAGAGTCATATGAAGGTAGGATCAGGAAGAGAAGTATATCTGAGTGATCTAACAAATTTCCTTTATCCCACAAATTCATGGCCAATCCTACTAAAGTTTTACATTCTACCATGACCTAATACATAAAATTAAAATAATGAGCCATACAACATAACTTGTCAAAAAATTTCTGTTAGTTCTAAAATTAGTTGCATATTCTATCCTCATCACTGGAATCTTCAATTTTAGTCCTTCTTTGTTTGGGGGAGAATAGAAAGGTGACCAGAGGGGAGGAGAGGTCTTGGGACTTAAGAATTTAAGAAATGCTTGGATTTAATAATGAATTAAAACAACAAAACACCTATCATAAATCTTACCTGGCGGACCTGAATTTGTTGGAGAACACTCCACGCTTAAAATATCTTCAGTTATGGGCTCCTTATTATTTTTTTCTTTTCTTTTCTTCTTTTTAAAATATTCACCAGAAGGCTTTAACAAGGAAACTTCTTCTGCTCTTCTAATATCTAAAAAATAAAAAAAAATATAAAAAAGAAATAAGACATGCAGAAAGTAAAAAGAAAATTCCTTCTAAGACTCAAGAGTCATGTTGGGCATCTGAAACCATTTCTCAGGAAATTCCTGAGAGATAAATAGAACTAAATTGCATTCCTTTTGAAGAAATTGAAGGGGATAAGTGACTCCCCAAATGGGTGTGTGTGGGGGTCAGATAGTGGAGGGAGATTCAGTCTAGGAAAATTTCTAGTTTGTTTTTTAATCTACTGTGAAAATATTTCAAACATATCCAATGTGAAGGGAATAGTATAGTGGCTCCTTCCTGTGATCGTCACTCTGCTTAAACTGCTCTCAGCATTTCACTATGCTTGTGTCATCTATTGACTACATTTTCTCCTCCCTCCTTGCTTCTTTCCTTCCTCCCTCCCTTCCTTCCTTTTCTGTTTTTAGGTTTTTAGGCAACAACCAGAGACCCCATCTTTTTTCTTTATGGACCAGCAGTCTTCAGAGCCTTTCTCTGCCCAACAGCTACTTTCATCCCCGAGGCAGACATGGTAGGTGCCCTGTCCACCCCTTGGCCATCACCATTTCAGTGTGCTCTGACCCCCTTCCAATGGCAGCTAGGATGTGTCTCTCTACCCAAGGGCTTGCTCTGGATGCCAGAGTCCACACTGCTCAGATACAGATGCAACAGGCCACATAAGTTCAGAGAATTAACGCTCCCCAAGAACAGCCCTTGAGGACTAAATGACTGATAAGAATGGTGTATTAACACCCCAGCTCCCTTGCCCCTTGGGTGGCACAGCTCCAAGACATGTCCACACTGCCTCCCAGAGGTCCCCAGTTGCCCAAAGTGTGACTTGATCAGTGATACTTGCTCACTAGTGGCCTTCTCTTCCCAGTCTCAGTTTACCACTCCCAGCCAGTGTTTTCTGGCATCACCTTCCAAATAAATAATATTTGTACTTGAATTCTTATCTCAGGTCTGCTTCTGGAGTACTCAAACTAAGAAGATAGTCCCCATTTTCCTCCATTAATCAAATATACTTATAACTGCCATTTCTAATCAGAACTGATAACTTTATAAACACTGTGCTGCTATGATCCTAGGTAAAAGCCAAGGAATGTGGATGTTAGAGTTTATGGGCAGCTTTCCTGGAGGTAAATGCACTGATTCCATAGGTCCTCCTACCTCTTAGTTCAAACACTGCTTGGTGCTGAGGCTGAGGCTGGCAACTGGGCTCGGTTCCCTCCCAGCAACCAAGCCTGACTGTCGGGTTGCAACACACACCTGTGACCATTCCAAATGCATAATTTATACACAAAACCTGGAAATGAATCAAAATTTCCAGTGGAAGCTTTACAAACAAACAAAACAAAACAAAACGCTGATATCTCCAAGCCCAAGATTTGTGTCTTGTCTTTTCTTCGAGGGAAAAAAAATCATCCTATTGCTAAATCTGATTTAGTTTCAATTGGTCACATATAAAAAGTGATTATTAGGGAATTCCCTGGTGGTCCAGTGGTTAGGACTCAGCCCTTTCACTGCTGTGGACTGCATTCAATCTCTGGTTGGGGAACTGAGATCCCGCAAGCCATGTGGCATGGTCAAAAAGAAAAAAAAAAAGGGTTTATTAGAAATGCCAAGTTGAGTCCTTTAGAACTACCATGAAGGTGTAATCTGGAAAAGAAAAGAATGTATGAATGTTTCTGTTTATTTCAAAACTTCCAAGTTTTCGGCCCCAGCTACAATGTGTGCTTCCAGTCCACTGTGGTGTGTGAAATGTAGAATTTTATTTACTCATTTACTCTGTTTTCAAATTTTCATTAGAATCTTACTGAAAGCAAGGTGCCCTGTGCTTGTCATTTGCTCACCATGCATCAGGGACAATTCTGGAACTTATGTTTTGTAATGGAAGCTTCCATTCATTTGCTCAGTCAACAACCAGTTACTGGAGTTGAGGAAGATGGCAGAAGAGTAAGACGCAGAGATCACCTTCCTCCCCACAGATACATCAGAAATACATCTACACATGGAACTGCTCCTATAGAACACCCACTGAACGCTGGCAGAAGACCTCAGACCTCCCAAAAGGCAAGAAACTCCCCACTTACCTGGGTAGGGCAAAAGAAAAAAGAAAAAACAGAGACAAAAGAATAGGGATGGGACCTGCACCAGTAGGAGGGAGCTGCAAAGAAGGAAAAGTTTCCACAAACTAGGAAGCCCCTTCACGGGCGGAGACTGAGGGTGGCGGAGGGGGGAAGCTTCGGAGCCGCAGAGGGGAACGCAGCAATAGGGCTGCCCAGGACAAAGCAGAGAGATTCCCGCACAGAGGGCTGGTGCCTACCAGCACTCACCAGCCTGAGAGGCTTGTCTGCTCATCCACCGGGACAGGCGGGGGCTGGGAGCTGAGTCTCTGGCTTCGGTTGGATCCCAGGGAGAGGACTGGAGTTGGCGGCGTGAACACAGCCTGAAGGGGATAGTGCACCACTGCTAGCCGGGAGGGAGTCCGGGAAAAAGTCTGGACCTGCCAAAGAGGCAAGAGACTTTTTCTTGCCTCTTTGTTTCCTGGTGCACGAAGAGAGGGGATTAATAGTGCTGCTTAAAGGAGCTCCAGAAACGGGCGTGAACCGCGGCTAAGAGCGCGGACCCCAGAGACGGGCATGGGACGCTAAGGCTGCTGCTGCCGCCACCAAGAAGCCTTGTGAGCAAGCACAGGTCACTATCCACACCTCCCCTCCCGGGAGCCTGTGTGGCCTGCCACTGCCAGGATCCCGTGATCCAGGGACAACTTCCCTGGGAGAACGCACAGTGCGCCTCAGGCTCGTGCAAAATCACGCTGGCCTCTGCCGCGGCAGGCTCAACCTACGTCCATACCCCTCCCTACTCCCGGCCTGAGTGAGCCAGAGCCCCCGAATCAGCTGCTCCTTTACCCCGTCCTGTCAGAGCGAAGAACAGACGCCCTCAGGCGACCTACACACAGAGGCGGGGCCAAATCCAAAGCTGAACCCCGGAAGCTGTGCGAACAAAGAAGAGAAAGGGAAATCTCTCCCAGCAGCCTCAGGAGCAGAGGATTAAATCTCCAAAAACAACTTGATGTACCCTGCATCTGTGGAATACCTGAATAGACAATGAATCATCCCAAATTGAGGTGGATGTTGAGAGCAAGATATATTATTTTTTCTCCTTTTACTCTTTTTGTGAGTGTGTATGTGTATGCTTCTGTGTGAGATTTTGTCTGTAAAGCTTTACTTTCACCATTTGTCCTACGTTTCTGTCCGTCTGTTTTTTTTTTCACTTAAAAATTTTTTTTTCTTAATAATTATTTTTTATTTTAATTATTTTATTTTATCTTACTTTATTTTATCCTCTTTCTTTTTCTCTTTCTTTATTCTTTTTCTCCTTTCATTTATTTTTTATTTTTTTTGCAGTACACGTGCCTCTCATTGTTTTGGCCTCTCCCGTTGTGGAGCACAGGCTCCGGACCTGCAGGCTCAGCAGCCATGGCTCACAGACCCAGCTGCTCTGTGGCATGTGGGGTCTTCCCGGACAGGGGCATGAACCCATGTCCCCTGCATTGGCAGGCAGACTCTCAACTACTGCACCACCAGGGAAGCACAGTTTTTCTCCCTTTTATTCTGAGCCATGTGGATGAAAGGCTCTTGGTGCCCCAGCCAGGAATCAGCATTGTGCCTCTGAGGTGGGAGAGCCAACTTCAGGACACTGGCCAACAAGAGACCTCCCAGCTCCATGAAGTATCAAACAGTGAAAATCTCCCAGAGCTCTCCATCTCAACAACAAGACCCAGTTTCACTCAACGACCAGCAAGCAACAGTGCTGGACACCCTATGCCAAACAACTAGCAAGACAGGAACACAACCGCACCCATTAGCAGAGAGGCTGTCTAAAATCATAATAAGGCCACAGACACCCCAAAACACACCCCCAGACGTGGACCTGCCCACCAGAAAGACGAGGTCCAGCCTCATCCACCAGAACACAGGCACTAGTCCCCTACACCAGGAAGCCTACACAACCCACTGAACCAACCTTAGCTACTGGGGACAGACGTCAAAAACAATGGGAACTACGAACGTGCAGCCTGCAAAAAGGAAACCCCAAACCCAGTAAGATAAGCAAAATGAGAAGACAGAAAATCACACAGCAGATGAAGGAGCAAGATAAAACCCACCAGACCTAACAAATAAAGAGGAAATAGGCAGTCTACCTGAAAAAGAATTCAGAATAATCATAGTAAAGATGATCCAAAATCTTGGAAATAGAACAGAGAAAATGCAAGAAACATTTAACAAGGATCTAGAAGAACTAAAGAGGAAAGCAGCAACAATGAACAACACAATAAATGAAATTTAAAATACTCTAGAAGGGATCAATAGCAGATTAACTTAGGCAGAAGAACGGATAAGTGACCTGGAAGATAAAATACTGGAAATACCTACTTCTGAGCAGAATAAAGAAAAAAGAATGAAAGAACTGAGGACAGTCTCAGAGACCTCTGAGACAACATTAAACGCACCAACATTCGAATCATAGGGTTCCCAGAAGAAGAAGAGAAAAAATAAAGGGACTGAGAAAATATTTGAAGAGATTATAGTTGAAAACTTCCCTAATATGGGAAAGGAAATAGTTAATGAAGTCCAGGAAGCACAGAGAGTCCCACACAGGATAAATCCAAGGAGAAACACACCAAGACACACATTAATCAAACTATCAAAAATTAACTACAAAGAATATATATTAAAAGCAGCAAGGGAAAAACAACAAATAACACACAAGGGAATCCCCATAAGGTTAACAGCTGATCTTTTGCAGAAACTCTGCAAGCCAGGAGGGAGTGACAGGGCATATTTAAAGTGATGAAGGAGAAAAACCTACAACCAAGATTACCCAGCAAGGATCTCATTCAGATTTGATGGAGAAATTAAAAGTTTTACAGACAAGAAAAAGCTGAGAGAGTTCAGCACCAACAAACCAGCTTTACAATAAATGCTAAAGGAACTTCTCTAGGCAAGAAACACAAGAGAAGGAAAAGACCTACAATAACAAACCCAAAACAATTAAGAAAATGGGACAGGAACCAACATATCGATAATTACCTTAAAAGTAAATGGATTAAATGTTCCCACCGAAAGACACAGACTGGCTGAATGGAAACAAAAACAAGACCCATATATATGCTGTCTACAAGAGACCCACTTTAGACCTAGGGACACATACAGACTTAAAGTGAGGGGATGGAAAAAGATATTCCATGCAAATGGAAATCAAAAGAAAGCTGGAGTAGCAATTCTCATATCAGACAAAATAGACTTTAAAACAAAGACTATTACAAGAGACAAATAATGACAGTACATAATGATCAAGGGATCGATCCAAGAAGAAGATATAACAATTGTAAATATTTGTGCACCCAACATAGGAGCACCTCAATACATAAGGAAAATGCTAACAGCCATAAAAGGGGAAATCGACAGTAACACGATCATAGTAGGGGACTTTAACACCCCAATTTCACCAATGGACAGATCATCCAAAATGAAAATAAATAAGGAAACACAAGCTTTAAATGATACATTAAACCAGATGGACTTCATTGATATTTATAGGACATTCCATCCAAAAACAACAGAATACACATTTTTCTCAAGTGCTCATGGATCATTCTCCAGGATAGATCATAGCTTGGGTCACAAATCCAGCCTGGGTAAATTTAAGAAAATTGAAATCATATCAGTTATCTTTTCCGATTACAATGCTATGAAAGTAGATATCAATTACATGAAAAGATCTGTAAAAAATAAAAACACATGGAGGCTAAACAATACACTACTTAATAACGAAGTGATCACAGAAGAAAACCAAGAGGAAATAAAAAGATACCTAGAAACAAATGACAATGGAGACACGACAACCGAAAACCTATGGATGCAGCAAAAGCAGTTCTAAGAGAGAAGTTTATAGCAATACAATCCTACCTTAAGAAACAGGAAACACCTCAAATAAACAACCTAAACTTGTACCTAAAGCAATTAGAGAAAGAAGAACCAAAAAAACCCAAAGTTAGCAGAAGGAAAGAAATCATAAAGATCAGATCAGAAATAAATGAAAAAGAAATGAAGGAAATGAGAGCAAAGATCAATAAAACTAAAAGCTGGTTCTCTGAGAAGATAAACAAAATTGATAAACCATTAACCAGACTCATCAAGAAAAAAAGGGAGAAGACTCAAATCAATAGAATTAGAAATGAAAAAGGAGAAGTAACAACTGTCACTGCAGAAATACAAAAGACATGAAACATTACTACAATCAAATATATGCCAATAAAATGGACAACCTGGAAGAAGTGGACAAATTCTTAGAAAAGCACAACCTTCCAAGACTGAACCAGGAAGAAATAGAAAATATAAACAGACCAATCACAAGCACTGAAATTGAAACTGTGATTAAAAATCTTCCAACAAACAAAAACCCAGGACCAGATGTCTTCACAAGTGAATTCTATGAAACATTTAGAGGAGAGCTAACATCTATCCTTCTCAAACTCTTCCAAAATATAGCAGAGGGAGGAACACTGCCAAACTCATTCTACGAGGCCACCATCACCCTGATACTGAAACCAGAAAAAGATGTCACAAAGAAAGAAAACTACAGGCCAATAACACTGATGAACATAGATGCAAAAATCCTCAACAAAACACTAGTAAACAGATTCCAACAGCACATTAAAAGGATCATACACCATAATTAAATGGGGTTTATTCCAGGAATGCAAGGATTCTTCAATATATGCAAATCAATCAACGTGATACACCATATTAACAAATTGACGGAGAAAAACCATATGATCATCTCAATAGATGCAGAGAAAGCTTTCGACAAAATTCCACACCCATTTATGATAAAAGCCCTGCAGAAAGTAGGCATAGAGGGAACTTTCCTCAACATAATAAAGGCCATATATGACAAACCCACAGCCAACATTGTCCTCAATGGTGAAAAACTGAAACCATTTCCACTAAGATCAGGAACAAGACAAGGTTGCCCACTCTCACCACTCTTATTCAACATAGTTTTGGAAGTTTTAGCCACAGCAATCAGAGAAGAAAAAGAAATAAAAGGAATCCAAATTGGAAAAGAAGAAGTAAAGCTGTCACTGTTTGCAAATGACATGATACTCTACATAGAGAATCCTAAATATGCTACCAGAAAACTACTAGAGCTAATCAATGAATTGGTAAAGTAGCAGGATACAAAATGCACAGAAATCTCTGGCATTCTTATACACCAATGATGAAAAATCTGAAAGTGAAATTAAGAAAACACTCCCATTTACCACTGCAACAAAAAGAATAAAATATCTAGGAATAAACCTACCTAAGTAGACAAAAGACCTGTATGCAGAAAATTATAAGACACTGATGAAAGAAATTAAAGATGATACAAATAGAATGAGAGATATACCATGTTCTTGGATTGGAAGAATCAACATTGTGAAAATGACTCTACTACCCAAAGGAATCTACATATTCAATGCAATCCCTATAAAACTACCACTGGCATTTTTCACAGAACTAGAGCAAAAAATTTCACAATTTGTATGGTAACACAAAAGACCCTGAATAGCCAAAGCAATCTTGAGAACAAAAAACGGAGCTGGAGGAATCAGGCTTCCTGACTTCAGGCTATACTACAAAGCTACAGTAATCAAGACAGTATGGTACTGGCACAAAAACAGAAATATAGATCAATGGAACAGGATAGAAAGCCCAGAGTAAACCCATGTACATATGGTCACCTTATCTTTGATAAAGGAGGCAAGAATATACAGTGGAGAAAAGACAGCCTCTGTCTTTTAAACTGGACAGATACATGTAAAAGTATGAAATTAGAAGACTCCCTGACACCATACACAAAAATAAACTCAAAATGGATTAAAGACCTAAATGTAAGGCCAGAAACTATCAAACTCTTAGAGGAAAACATGGGCAGAATGCTCTATGACAGCAAGATCCTTTTTGACCCACCTCCTAGAGAAATGGAAATAAAAACAAAAATAAACAAATGGGACCTAATGAAACTTCAACGCTTTTGCACAGCAAAGGAAACCATAAATAAGACCAAAAGACAAGCCTCAGAATCAGAGAAAATATTTGCAAATGAAGCAACTGACAAAGGATTAATCTCCAAAATTTACAAGCAGCTCATGCAACTCAGTAACAAAAATACAAACAACCCAATCCATAAATGGGCAGAAGACCTAAATAGACATTTCTCCAAAGAAGATATACAGACTGCACACAAACACATGAAAGAATGCTCAACATCATTAATCATTAGAGAAATGCAAATGAAAACTACAATGAGATATCATTTCACACCGATTAGAATGGCCATCATCAAAAAATCTGGAAACAATCAATGTTGGAGAGGGTTTGGAGAAAAGGGAACACTCTTGCACTGTTGGTGGGAATATAAATTGATACAGCCACTATGGAGAACAGTGTGGAGGTTCCTTAAAAAACTACACATAGAAGTTCCATATGACCCAGCAATCCCACTACTGGGCATATACCCTGAGAAAACCATAATTCCAAAAGAGTCATGTACCAAAATGTTCATTGCAGCTCTATTTACAATAGCCAGGACATGGAAACAACCTAAGTGTCCCTCAACAGATGAATGGATAAAGAAGATGTGGCACATATATACAATGGAATATTACTCAGCCATAAAAAGAAACGAAATTGAGTTATTTGTAGTGAGATGGATGGAGCTAGAGTGTCATACAGTGTGAAGTAAGTCAGAAAGAGAAAAACAAATACCGTATGCTAACACATTTACATGGAATCTAAGGAAAAAAAAAAGAAAAAAGAAAGGTCATGAAGTACCTAGTGGTAAGATGGGAATAAAGACACAGACCTACCACAGCATGGACTTGAGGATATGGCGAGGGGGAAGGGTAAGCTGTGACAAAGTAAGAGAGTGGCATGGACATATATATACTACCAAACATAAAATAGATAGCTAGTGGGAAGCAGTTGCATAGCACAGGGAGATCAGCTAGGTGGTTTGTGACCACCTAGAGGGGTGGGATAGGGAGGGTGGGAGGGAGGGAGATGCAAGAGGGAAGAGATATGGGAACATATGTATATGTATATCTGATTCACTTAGTTATAAAGCAGAAACTAACCCACCATTTTAAAGCAATTATACTCCAATAAAGATGTTAAAAAACAAACATACAAACAAACAAACAAACCACCAGTTACTAAGCAGTTGATGTGTGCCAGGTATTCTCCTAGGTGTTAGGAACACAGACATGTTCAAGAAATGGTTGTGTCTTCACCTTATTTAATACTATACCAGCCTGCACTACCCAACACCGGCACTCTCAATCCTGTGTACACTATACACTTTTTCCTTTTTTTCTCCACTACTTATCTCCTTTTAACATCTTATTTTTTACATGATTTATTTTCTGTCTCTGTATGCTACAATGTAAGCTCAAGGAGGGCAGAGATTTTGGTCTATTTTTTTGCTTAACCCATCCCTAGCACTCATCCTAGTGCCTGCCAAACCAGTACGTATATATTTGTTGAAGGAATGAGTGAGCAGTTTACAGTTTAATGGGGAGATAGATCACTCACTCACTTACTGTATATACTGTGTTCAAATACTAAATCTTTGCCTTGGAACTTAAGAATATACCTACACACTTTCAAAAAATATAAAATTAGAACACCTTCCTGACCCAGGGTTTGCTCCTATTATGGAAGTCCCAGGAAGAAGAAATGGTTTGGACAGTGTTGTCTCTAATGGCTGTTAAAGTTTCTGATCCATAATTAAGTGTACTTTCCTGCTTAAAATAAACTCCACAAATGATGTTTGCGGACAGAGTTATTTACTGGAGCCAAATGTTAGGGAAGCAGTTAAGACATTGCATCACCATTATCTCAAAAACAATAAAGACACATTGGCTCTATGGTGATAATAATTTAATGGAACTCTTTTTTTGTCTTAAATATAATGATGATTTCAGTATGGCTTAGAGAAATGAGTTTTGGGGGGGGAATCTTAATGGGGTTGTCTCTTCTGTTTACAAATCTCTTTGAAATAGTTTTAAGCTTTGTGGAAGTGAATCTGATTTATTCCAATAATTTTCTGTTTGGTTTAACTTCACTTAAATGGCTAAAGTCTCCAGAACTGGGCTCGAAAAGTATGCTCCTAATAAAGCACATGTTCTGTAAAGCCAACTGCTTATGGACAGAAGTGCACGTATTTTCCTGTCCTCTGCTGAGAGTCCAGAGGGTGCAGGCGCCTGCGGAAACTCACTCAGGGCTCTGCAGATGTCGCTGACCGCTCTGAAGACCACGGCCGAGAAGCTGACTCGCAGTCGCACTGTCTTCACGTTGGGCAGGTGGAGGCGAAGCATTTTATGCTGAGGGGTGAAGAGAAGCTTTGCATCTGCCTGGACCCCACATTTGTCCAGGGTCCAGTGTGTTTTCAGAAGCCAGCAGTGCTTCTGTTCCCACCAAAGGGCAAAGTCTGACCAGTCCTGGGCTATGTCTGCAAGAACGGAGAACACAGTGCAGTAAAGTGAGAGTGAGCACTTGCACCCCAGAGTCAAGTCCCTTGTGTGCAAAACTGAAGCCAACGCTGGTCTTCAGCTCCCACCTCCTCTTACAACCCAAGGTTTCATCATTCTTGGCTTCTTGTCAAAGTCCCTAAGGCGGGGCAGGTAGAAGACAGACTGAACCTTACCTTCTTTATATTTAAATACTATGGAAGGAAGAGAAACATACAATTTTTGTTCCTGATGAAATACTAAAGTTATCTTCTCCCAAGTCCCTTGGTGCCATGGTCCCTTCTGGGAAGGCCAGGAGCATCACCTCTGTTTAATCAAGATTATTTCTCTAATAGAAATGAATCTTTCCACAAGGGAATATCAACAGCTCCCAATCAAATTCCACACAGAAGTACTGGGAAGCTGACATTTCACTCTTCTCAGGAATGTCCATCTGTTATTAGCTCCATCATATTTCCAGTTTCTAAAGTGTTTACACTGAAATCAGAGCTGAATATTTTCTCTCTTAATGGTAGCATCAACACTGAATTCTTCCCCTTCTTCAATGCCCCTTGGCATCTAGGTTGAATCTTTCCCCTTTGCCAATGTTAGAGTCAATATTCAATCTTTTATTTTGCTAAATTAAGAGCCACCGGTACTTTTATTTACTTAAAAAATAGTTTGTCCCTCTTTCTTTCTCTCTATTTAAATTAGAAAATGTTTCTCTCAGTGCTATTAGAAGTATAAATGCTATAACTATTTTGGAAAGTCCTATTCAGTAATTTTTCTCTGAGCTATATACCCATTAGAAATGCGTGTACTATATAGACCAAAAGACAGGTACTATCTGTAAAAGCCCCCAAATGGAAACAATCCAAATATCTATCAACAGGTAAATGGATAAATTGTGGCATAGTCATACAATGGAATATTATACTGCAGTGAGAATCAATGAACCCAAACTATATGCAATAGCATGGTTAAATCTCACAGACATAATGTGGCAGGAAAGAAAGCAGATGCCTAAGAGTATATTATCCTGTATAATTCCACTTACATACAGTTTGCAAACAAGTAAAATTATTCCTATGGAGTAAGAATTCAGGATAGTGGTTATCCTTGGTGGGGCAGTGGCTGGGAGGGGTTAGGTGCAGCACTTGGGTGGGGGAACAGGTAATGTTCTCTTTCTTGATCCGGGTGGTGGTTATATGACTTTGTGAAAATTCACTGAACTGTACACTTATAATAAGTGCACTTTTCTGTACGTATGTGGTACTCCAATGAAAGCTTACTTAAAAATACTTTATATCACTAGTGTAAATGATAAGCTAACATCTGTGGTCTTAAGTAGAAGACAAAAAATAAATACAAAGAAAATAGAACATTATTAAATTCTAGGTACCTCATGTTGACTCGTGATGTGAAGACTCTGACCCTGAAGACTTCTTTCCTTTTTTTAAACAGGGTGAGTAGCAAATGGTGGACAATGTTAAAAGACATATTGGCACCAGGCCACCTGCATCTCAGAGCAATCAAGCATTAACAGAGAATCACACAATAATCTAAGGCCCCAGGTGTGGTCTAAAGTCACCATGGAAGGGGTCCCGTTCTTGTGCAAATAGGTTTTTACACCTACTGGGGAGATTTCGTTTGCCACCAAAGACTCGAGTTTTCACATTGGGGGTCAGGGGGTGGTTTGGGCTCCTTCAGGGCTTCCCATTTCTCTTCCTCTTGCAGGCAGGGACCATTACAAGATGGATGATCAAAAAAATTTAGATGGTCAGACAATCCAGTTCAGCCATTTAATGGTGATGCAACAGAGAGGGTTTCAAATATAGAGAAACCATAAAGAAGCAGCAACTTACTGATCTGTTCCACTAACTTGAGCATCACTCCCCCAATGTGCAGGTCTCCAGACACTCTCAGTGTGACATCCTTCTGCTCCTCTTCATTTGGATGGTCAACTTGGATCACGAGCTCCCAAGAAGCAGATGCAAAGTCACTGGGTGAGAGCATTGTGGCAAATGCAGGTGTCTTTGCGTAAAAAGGCAGATAGATCAGAAGGAGACTGGGACTCGCCAAGCAGAGCTTACAGAGCAAAACTTTTTCCCCCCATTTTAGCCCCCTCTTCAAAAATGCCACAGGGTTCCTGATATTAAATTCAGCATCTTAACTTTAAAGACAAAAAGTCTTATAAAAATGATCTCAGGCCTTCTAAATTTATGTACTTCACTTTTCCACCCTCCCAGGTCCACCTGGCTATTTTCTGTGCCTGCCCAGTGCATCCATCCCTCTCTACTGACTTTTCTTGACCTCCTCTGAACTATTTTAGCAATAGGTAACAAATCATGGCAATCCTTGACACTTAAAAAAATCAACTTTATTGAAGTATAATTTGTATACAATAAAATGCATTGAATTTAAATGTACACTTTGATGTATTTTGTTGTATGCAAATTATACCTCAATAGAACTGATTTAAAAAAAGGAAATTAAAATCTTTATCTTGGTACTTCCCTGGTGGTGCAGTGGTTAAGACTCTGCTCTCAATGCAGGGGGCCAGGGGTCGATCCCTGGTCAGGGAACTAGATCTCACATGCAAGGCACAATGAGTTTGTATGCTACAACTAAGGAGCCAGCAAGCTGTAACTAAGGAGCCCTTGAGCCACAACTAAGGAGCCTGTCTGCTACAACTAAGACCCAGCACAACCAGTTAAATAAATATTAAAAAAAATTTATCTCTAATGTATATACATATGTATTATTACATTCCTCCTGATGACATCTTCTGGTATGAAAATTCAAAAAATAAAAATAGAGCAAAATCGTTTCTTTTTTAGTAATATAAGGTAGTTTTATCTTAAGCACATAGAGATGCAGGTCATTAGTTATTGCCACATATTTGATTTACTTGAATAACTGTTTTATATCATATAGAGGTTGATAAACAACTGCATTGATTAAGTTTTTGGGCACACCTTTAGCAACAGATTTAAAACAGGAGTGACAGACATACAAACCCACTCTTCAAAGTACAGTTAGGGGTGAGAACTTCAAACCCATAGTGTTCTCCTCGTTGGAGGAACTATGATGAAAGAAGCTAAGCAGTATCAGAACTGAGTGTTGTGGGGGTAATAGGAAAACTGGGATCCCAAATTGGCAGAACTTAAAAATGTCAGCTCTCTCTTAAATAGAAAGCAAATGATACTACCTCTCTTGGCTAACTTAAGATTTAAAATAAAAATCAGTCATTTAAGTGATAACAAATGTTTTTCATTTTGCCAGGTAAAGACAGCTTATGAGAAATCTATGTTTTCATAAGGCCTGTTTTTGAGAAACATCTGCGCATGCAAACGGCCCAGGAAAGGGCTTCTCTAATGGAAAGTGCACATGAACCCTGAGAACCTTATTAATATGCAGATTCTATTCAGCAGG